>NW_011967212.1:1973844-2000167 GCF_000949405.1 Vollenhovia emeryi | reverse complement strand
TTCCATTTCGTCATTATTATGAGAATCAAGCGTTTTTGGTTAAAATTTTATTACGTATTCTTTTATGCCACCGGTATATTTCGTTTACTCTGGTTTACTCGAAGAGATCCGAACATTCTCGTCGAAATGTTTGCACCATAATAAATGTTCTTCGTCAGATTTGTTTCTGTACGCCCCGGTAGACGGAAATGCGATCTATAAATTGGTGGTACAAGCGAAGTGTTGATTCCTCCCGTAAACATCCGATCGTATAAATATTATGGGAAGCGAACGCGCGGTAATGGGCTCGAATGCACTAACGTCGTCTCCCCGACGCGTTTTTCCCCCTTGCCGTAAGAACCGGAAAAGCGCCGAAAGTATAAAGAAGAAACATCGATTCCTTTCTTTATTTATTTGCCACTGAGGCCGCTCTTCGCCACGATTTACGCTTTCTGTAGGTCTTGGCGTGATCGCTTCATCATGTTCCTTAGCTCGTCTCTTTTTAACCCGATTAAACGCGACATTCGGTTTTAATATATTAGAAGAGTTCACTAGATCTCACTGTAGCATTCGCTGCGACGTGATTAAACTGCTCCTGGTTAAGTGTCTATTTATATAGTGAAAAAAAGCGTCTTTGTTTTACGCGGAGCACGACTCCTTTGTCCCACCCGAATTTCTTCCACGTCGCTTTATCCGGACGCGCGAGATGAGTGCGACGCTACACCCCGATTGTCCCGGTTTTTTAATTTTTGCCCCCAAAATTCATTCCATCGGTAGGGCTTGTCCGTCCAAAATGTGGCCGATACAAACTGGAAATGTATTACTTTTCACCAACCACGTACACCAACGTTACCGTAGTATTGAACTCTCTTGACGGAGCGTCTCGATTAATCGGCCGCGATTACGTCCACGCGGGAGAGCCGACGTCTTCTCTCCTTTCTATTTTCGCGCATCCGACCCGGAGCCGATTGAAATCGCAGATTCGCGTTCCCGTCGCACTCGCGCCTCGCCCTCGCGACGTCCTCCGAAGCGACGGGAATCCGCTCGCGCGACCTCGCGAGGTCGCCTCCTCGGCTGCGAGAGCGAGAAGCCGCTCGTCGGACGCCGCGCGTCTCGAGACTCGGGCGATAGCGCGCCGAATTATTTTCGGTGACGAGCACATTCGCCGCGCGTATTTACGGCGGATGCGCGCGTGTGTGTATCGGGTACACGCACGCGAGTCGCAGAGGCGTCGCGACGCCGAGACGGGCGTCTCTCTCGCGTCGGGAGGCGGGCATGCGCGACCGCTCGCGTGCGCGAGCGTTCTTCCTGTTCCCGTCGAAAATAGACGGGAAGGCGGCGGGAAGACGCGACCGTACGGTCCTTATTTATAAGCGCCGCGCGCGGAATGACGCTACCGATCATAAAGCCACGCCGTGCTACTTTCGCCCCGTCGCGCGATAAAGAACCCCGCGGAGAGTCTCGCGATCGCTAAGAATTCCGGCTCCATTAGGGAAATGTAGAATAAGATCTCGTACGAAGGCCTCCCCTGGCGGGATATTAAATTGATGCTCTAAGCTCCGACTTAAAGACACCCGCGATTTAACAAATTCCTCAACGCTGATGGATCTTGGAAGGTGAAGGGGGATACGCTTAAAGTAAAATTGAATCGCTTAGAACGGAAAGGGTACACGGGACGAAACAATATGTTTCGAGAAACACAAGAAAAGTGCTTTATAAGCAGAATACGAAGTTTTCAGTAGGTTCTCTACTACTTCGCCCTGAAGAGGGAGAAGCATTTTTTAAACGTTTCGCTTGAGAGCAAGAACTGGAGCTTCTCTGGAGTGAGGATTCGTTGTCAATTGCGCGCAAAATGTTCCCTTTCTGTTCCGTGGTCCAATTTTATTCGAGGAAAACGCAGTCGCGGCGCCAGAGAGAGTACATCTTCCGCTACGTAGATCTGGAGGTATCGTCTATTCCTTCATCGGTAATCTGGTTAAATCGGGCACAAGTAGCATCACGATCGCCGCACCTGCGAGATATATTCGATATTCAGCACATGAAATCGCAAATGTAACGATCGACTTCTACGTACCCATCAAGCTGGTCGACGCGATGATTATACTTAGCAGGCAGGTCGTTCTGAGGAAGAGCTGCAGCGCGAAAATCGTCAAGTGGGGAAGTATCCTCGTCAGACCCATCGCCGTGCCTCTGGAATCGATACCAGAAAGTACGAGTTTTATACTAGCGCGCGTCTGCAAACATTTGATTCCCGAAAACGCGTCTGATGGTCTAAGATTAGCCGGACGTGCCCGCGGCCGTTCCGTTTTGCGCGACCTACCTCAGAGCGGTGGGATAATTTTCCAGCAGCAAAACGCACGTCGTCGTGCGCCCGATAGCGTAAGCGGCCAGGAAAATCGACGACAGAGTTACACGGATTGCGTGGTGCAACCGAAAAATAAGCGCGAGCGAGGCCACGCCACCCGCCAGTCCCGAGAATACTGAGGGCAATCAGAGAAGAGATCCTTTTATACTCAATATATTAGCGTACTGGATCGTCTCACAAGGTCTTTCGGATATACTTTTGAAATGAAACGAAAAGTTTCCATTTTAATCTTCATCCAAAATACACTCTCCCTTAATATTTACAATTGCCTCCCGTTTTAATCTTAAATTTTCAATTTTCCGCCGATAAAAGTCTTTCGAGTTTGAGCTAAGGAATAAGTCGAGTTCTCTTCGATACCGCATTATTTATGGGAGATGACTCGATATCTTCGTGATTACATAAAAAGGATTTTAAGTAAGCTGTACAATTTTAGAAAACGTTGCGAAAAATGAACACAGAGCTTTAGTATTCCATCAAATGAACAAGTGATCATAATTGCATTTAGATGCTTACTTAAGTACGGCCTTCTGCCAACGACATCGATTCCAACGATGAGCAACGTCTCTCCCAGCACGTAGCCCAACGATACCAGCGACAGCAGCCCGAAACGAGCCTCGTTCACCTCGTCGCAGCTTCGTACAAAATCCAATGCCATGTTCTGGACGCTGATGTTGCAAGTGCCGTTCCCGCTTACGACGTGGTCGCTTCCAATTTCCTGGAGAACGTGCGTGTTCCACAGAGCGAGCCAAGTGAATCTTAAACATCGTTCTCGTGATTCTCCTTGCAATCGGAGACAAATAGCTTACGAAGGAACCTTCTTTATTACCCGGGAAAATGCAGAAGACACGCTAACATTCCACACAGTGTTATACGCTTGTACGGAGGCTTGTACACTCTGTGGACCCGTTTCCAGGTTTTCGTGAAGTACCTTCGAATGCTACCATGTTCATCTTCGTCATCTGGACGCACGCAGTCGCTCAAGTCCCTGATCTGGATCGTGAAGAACAATTCCGAAGAGATAAAAGAGTCATCGACAAACGCGAAGTATATAAAAAACACATCAGAAGATACCGGTTATTCCAGATGTGATCAACTATTGTGATATTCATTCCTTATCTAGTTATAAATGATCTTTCTATAAATGACTGTAATTATTAATTTCCCATCTCTATATTGTCCTACATTTGCTATACGTTCTTGTTTTACCTCTTCCTGCAAACCAAACTCATAGGAATCGTTTATCCAAGATTTGATAGCAAATAAAGACTGGAAATTGACTTGGAAATATAATGAGATCTTCGAGGGAGGATTGGACTGCCGTACCGGGTAGGTGTTGGCGTGTGTCGAGGTGTTGATGGCGTACATCTGTTGGAGCACCTTGAGCGCTTGTCTCGTCCGTCGACGGTGCAACGAGTACCGAGGACTCGGCGGTAGGAGACCCGAGATGCAGGCGATCACCAGGCTCGGCATGCCGCAGACGATGACGAGTACTCGCCAGGAACTCGGCCGGAATTGCTGGCGCAGAATGCGTATAACGGACGGCATCATGGACCAGGAAACACCTTTCCGAACAAAGGAATCTCTATGTAATTTTTCGAATAACGTTTCTCTCGAGGGAACAGCTGAGCATTTCAGTCGAGTACTTTAAGACAAGATGTTTAAATCTTTCTGCAAACATTAAACATCAGCCTTTGAACTCAGCTGTTAGTTCGATAAGATTGAATATAGATTGACCGCTTTTCTTTTTAACTTTGTCTCCAACTGAATCTTCCAGTTTCTTTATCTTGTTAATGTTGAATTGTAAAAATGCATAAATGAAATTATCTATAAAAGTCGTTGTAGTTTTTAAAATAAACAAAAATGCCAAGTAAAGTAAAAGTGATTTACACAAACGTTCAGTCAGAGCTGGTCTTTTACATTCATTGAGATGAAATAAAATGTTTAATAAAAAGGATAAATTATGGAGTGAATTGAAATTATGATCAATAATCAAAGGGAATTTAATAAATTTAAATCATGAAGTATTAATTTTCGAAATTGTTTGGTTACCCAAGGCTGATAAATAGCCGACCATCCAGAACATGTCGATTACAGCTAAACAAGTTCCTCTCTTTCTCATCGGTAGGCACTCGATAAGATAAACTCTCAAGACGATATTATTTCCGGCCACTCTATGAATAACAACCTTACGTCAATGACCCAATTATCACGTGTGAATTACCGCGTGTGAATTAAATTCATGATGCAATTACGAATGCATGTATTTTGATGTAAATTGTTTTCACAATATTTTTCGCTCTTCTACATATCAAAAATGCAAGCAGAAATATTGCTTTTTGATAAGAAATCATAAATAAACAATTGCAAATACGAAATATACACGCGGCAATGTAATAAAAAAGTAAAGGAAGGACATTTGAAAAATGTTTTTTTAATCGCCTTATCGGATACACATTTTTAGTCATTCTGTCATAAGATCGTATCGTTTTCGTTATGGAAGGATGACAACTTACCCCAACCCTAACATGAACACCGACAGGTTTATTAAAAAATGAGCTTGGGCGAAGGAAAGAGTAGCCGAAGCACAAAACACGATGCCCGTAGTAATCGGGATTGACTTTCTACGGCCTGCAACGTCTGATATAGTTCCAAACAGAAAAGCACCTACTGCCATTCCTATGCGATTAACAATAAGAAGCATGACAAACCAATGCAGTATAAACATATGTATACTCAAACGCTAACTAAATAATACATATTTTAACGCACAACTAAAAATACTATAATTTTTGCTTCAATTTTTTGTATATATATGAAATGTAATAAGAGATAAAGAGATATAAATGATTTTTTAAAAGCATGTCCTGTTTTACATTGAATAATTAATTCAACGAAATAATTTAAATTTAACACAATTGTTAATTTAACATTTCAGTACGAGATTCATTAAGATAGCGCTTTGTAATATCGTATACCGAAACTGGAAGTAGCGATGGGCATCGTGGCTTGATCTCTATTGAGCTTTAAATCGCACGCTATCAGCGGTGCTACAGTGGGGACGGTCAGAGAAGTGCTTGCTTCCGCAAGCGACAGTAAGCCGCACAAAGCGACGACGAAGTAATGCCAGATACCCCATCCTGCATTAAATTTGCAAATTTCAAGTGTATATTTTTCCAACTTAAGAAAACTCATTTCTCAAATGCAGATTTACCACAATTATTGTGTAACGTCAAATTTAGATAATGCGTCCCATTAAGTTGCTTTTTTTTCTATACGGAAATGTAATTGATATAACAATAAACATTTTTCTAGAAGAAATAACTTCGTCACATTTTTCGTCCTTACCTGTTTCAGTTAGTGCAGTTTCGCAATCGTCACTCATGCCACGTAAGGTGATAATGTTATCGTAACAGCGTATGATATTCGCCAAATAGGTTATTAAATAAAATATCGAATGTTCGTAAAATGAAGTTCTCCGCAATTTGCCAGCTCGGAATTCTCGCAAATATTTTTATGTTAAATCACCACTCTGACACGAAGATTAAGGAAGAAGGAAGGAAGGTTAAGAAAATAACAGGGAAAAATATTGACAATTAGAGCTGTTGTAACGTGTTTGTAACGTGTGAAGACAAGGCGGCATTGTCGACGACTTGAACTTGAACCTCGCACGGATTTCGATAGTGATATTTCAATCATTTGAGCTTTCTATCGAGATTTTCGTGCAGCTAAGCTCACTCAGCATTTCTTAATCGCATCGATACTCGTTATCACGATTGATCTCTATCATCAATTACTTTTAGCATATTGATATCAAATGATTCATATTTCCATGTGAAGGCGATAAAATATTTCTTAGATATATATAGAAAATAAATTTTTATTTTCCATTTATTAAACTAAAGACGGGTGTCTTCTATGTGAAAATACGTATATCCAGCTATGCTAAGTAGAAACAGAAATGAATGTGTCAAACTCGAAGAGTACGCAGCGAAAGAGTATAAAACACACATACACACACGAGTTAACAGTAAGTATGAAGAGGCATTAGTATGAGTTTATTGTCTATTGATCCTTGAAGTACTCCAGTGAGCCAACGACGTCGGCCTTCATGGCCTTCGCGCCAGGTTTCCAGCCGGCTGGACAAACCTCACCGTGCTTGTCGGTGTACTGGAATGCCTGAACCAGACGGAGAGTTTCGTCCACGGATCTGCAATTCATATGCAAAATCAGATCATTGAGAATAATAAAATCACATTAAGCTCCGACCAACGCTTATATTTTGAATGCTTATACCGCAATGGACGAAATAATTTCTTATAAATTCACTACGATCTTATTAATGAAACAAATGTCCCACCTTCCCACGGGTAGGTCGTTGATGGTGATCTGGCGCAAGGTCTGCTTGTCATCGATGATGAAAAGACCGCGGAAGGGAATTCCCGACTCCTCGTCGAGGACGCCGTAATCGCGGGCGATCTTGCAGCTCTTGTCCGCCAACAGGGGAATGTTCATCTCACCGAGACCGCCCTGCTTGCGCGGCGTATTTATCCACGCGAGATGGCTAAAGTGGGAGTCGGTGGACGCGGCAATCACTTGGCAGCCGATGTTGGTGAACTCCTTCACTCGGTCGGAGAAAGCGATGATTTCCGTCGGGCACACGAAAGTGCTGCGGTGAAATAATTATGTAATCGTAGCCCACAGCCCATCTAAATTGCCTATTTCTTATTCCGAAATCTTTAAGGCGTGCGATGCAATTTTCAACATTTTATCTTTTCCACAGATGCAAATCCCTCGTTTCAAGTATTTCTTCGTTAAATCTGTTCATTGAGATAAATACGCAATACAAATTGCTTTAGCCTCGATGTGAATTAGCAGCAGTGATTTTAAAACACAGACCCGTTGTCGACCTTTGAAATGTAGAACACGCGTCTCTTTGTTGCCCGTTTCAAGCGTATCGACTGACAATAAGAGTCAAGAGCGTACTTGATGCAAATGCCGAGCAACTACACAACGACACTTCTTGCGTAGCGGCAATTTGAGAATTGCGTAACGTCGTTATATCCCGCCTACGAAGGTACGACAGTAAATGTTACTTACAAGTCCAACGGGTAGAAGAAGAGCACGACATATTTGCCCTTGTAGTCGCTGAGTTTAATATCCTTGAATTGTCCCTTCACAACGGCTGTGCCGCAGAAAGCTGGTGCCTGTTGCTGAATCTGAGGCATGGTCACTGCTGTTTTGTCGCTACAATCAGAAAGCAGAGAGCAACTGTGCAATTCCAGATCTTGTACAATCGACCCTCCTACATTAGTTAACATCGCGACTTCTAATCTTTGTCTAGTTATCTAATAACTACGCCGTTAAATTTAACTTAATGAGTAGTCGCCATCGCTCCTATTCAATGTGTCGGAAACCATAAAATGGATCGAACAAAAGATGTGTTTCAACTGCAATTTATGTTAAAATAATAAATATTGTCATAATTTATACCATAATGAAATATTATCCAATATTTTCTAATACACTTCTATTACATTATTAAGTCGCCACGCGAAATAATCTCTACTCTCGGAAGTTTTGTTACGAATCCGCGGGTGTCCGCGCGACAAACGTAAATTCGATGGTGCGTTAAGGCCGAATCGGACTAGCAATTGCCGACTCGAATTGGACTGGGATTGACGATTGTCCTCTAGCCAATGAGAGCAAAGCAGCCAGCGATTTAATCGGCTCTCATTGGCTAGAGGACAATCGCCAATCGCCAATTTCAATTCACTCCGAGTTAACAATTGCTAGTCCGATTTGGTCTTTAAGGCCGAATCAGACTAGCGATTGCCGACTCGGATTGGTGATTGTTCTCTAGCTAATAAGAGCCGATTAAATCGCTGGCTGCTTTGCTCTCATTGGCTAGAGGGCAATCGTCAATCGCCAATTCCAACTCACTTCGAGTCAACTATTGCCAGTCTGATTCGGCCTTTACGGAGTTTTTCTTCTCTATTGCCGCGCATACAGAATTCGACCGGCGATCTGTCTCCGCGAGGAGGCAACCTTGAACATGACGCTCGTTTCCGCGAACCGTGCGATAAGACTCTCGTGGAAATATCGTTCCGGAAATGTCGCGTCTCGCATTCAAGATTAAATAATTCGTAAATGTAATCAGCAGCGTCGAGCCGGCACTCGGCACGAGTGGATTTGCGCGCGATAAACTCTCCAGAACCGCCACCAGCTAAACGTTTGTTCAACGATTACTTGTGCAAAGATCCTCGCGTGTTTTGTGTATCGACCTCGCCGCGGCATTACCGAGTCCATGCCGGCGCACGCATACCGTTTTGTTATCTCCGCTGATGACCGGCCGAATAAATGCCAGGCGTCAACTGTGAGAACCGGGACAAGTGAAAGACCAATGAGGAATACCACGGCCGAGGGGATTCGATGACGCAGGGACTAATATCCAAAGTCGATGAGACATACCGAATTTATCTCGTCGGAAACCGCGAGCGGATGAATATTTAAATAAACCGTCGATCCGAGAAAGTCATCCGCAAATTTCATAAATCAGTCAGCTTGTTTATCGGAACGCCTCGTGCGTCAGTGTATTATAAATCGGTAATATATATCTTTGGCACGCATACCAGGCGCCGAATTAAAATTTGCATCGGGCTTTTCGTATTCTACATAAATTAACACTGAAGGTTCATTCGATCACTCTTGAATGATCATTGAATTACGCAAGAGCGAAGCTGGATTCGGCCTTTCCCAGAAGGGAACCAGCGGGAATGAATATCGGAAGGATCAATGGAATTGAGTCACCAGGTGGGACCTCGGCTTGTGCAACGGTCGAGAGACCCCAGGTATACACCGGGGAAAAGTCTCGCTTGTAAAGTCTAATCTACAATGTGCTCTTTATATCTAGAAACATTCTTAACGACAATGTACGACTGTACAATGTACAATATGCAATTTATCCACTTGCGCAAATTTTTTAAACGTATTTATCGACCACAATATAGAATGTTTCTAGACGCAAAGAGCACATTGTAGATTAGACTTAAAGGGAAATGAGAGCCAAGAGAGTAAGCAGTCATTTTGTAACTTAGGCAAAGCTGTGAATTCCGATTGGTGGAAATTTTCGTACGTTTTCAGCACGAAAGCGACTTCGCGTCGAAAGGGACGCCTCTCGTCCAATCGCGCGGACGACCTTACGTTGTGGCAAAACTCTTTGTTACACGGCTCCATTCCGAGCTCGCTAATTACAGTAATAACGGACGCTCGGCGATAACCGCAACCTTGCATTCTATTTTAAAGAAAAATAAAAGCCGCCGGGATCTAGTCCCTACGGGGAGTCTTCGAACGTTCTGTATCCGCGGTAACGTTAAATCGAATCTAAACAGCGTTGAACAACGCGGACCTGAATTCACATGAAAAATTGTAAAGAAATTTTTCTCCATGCTCCGTCGAGTTGTCGAACATTGTGAAATATTATATAGAAAATATACGCAGAGCGTTTAATTGTATATGTAAAATCTATTGTGCGTTACAAACACGTGATTGGTATAATAAATTGATACGTGACATAACGTGATTAATCATATTTGGTATCCAATTTGTTGTCCCTCACGTTCAGTGTATTCGCGTTTCCGTTTGGATCTCGATCGTTCCTGACGACGCGTTCGCGAAGAAATCCCGGCGACAAACAATACGGATAATCCGCTCGGCGATTGTTCGATAATTAGCTGACGGAGATAAGCGGCGCGTAAATCCACGCGCGATTGCAATCGCCGTTGCCGAATTGCGTTGATTCGCGCAACGACGGGCGCGGAATTCGCGGATATCCGTCTAAAGAAAAAGAGAAGATCCGTCGTGAATCTCGAATATCGATGTAGTTCCTTTATTCTCGCTGCCACGTAAACGTTTTCCGGGAAGGCGACAACGCGTCGCAGCAAAATTCTCCCGAAGGAATAGGAAAGGAAGGAATTAAGAGGATCCTTCAGCCGTCTGTATTACCGACCGATTTGAAGTCGTATTAAATTCATGAAATCAACAATGCTTGCGTACAATTACAGTATATGCATTAATGATCCAAGGAATCTCCGATTTTATACAAAAAAATGAGTAAAAATTTCAAAATTCATATACTGATTAGTTATATCCTTGTAGACGAAATGTCACTTCGTCTTAATTTACGCTTCGTATAAAAGTTTTACAACTTGTACTCACATGAAAGTGAGTTTCCTGGGATTGGATTACACGTAAAATTACTGTAAAACTCTCCAAATTGGGATTACAGGTTTTAAATAAGAATATAGTTTGTATTAAACTTTCGCGTTTATGTATGGGTGTATTGTAGATGTGTGTCCGTGTGGTTACAAGGATAAACGGGACGAGGAGAGGACAGACACGTCGAGCGAAATCAAACATTTCAGGTGTTAAACGAAAACACGCGAGATTGTACTCTCGGGCTTTCAATTTCGAAATTAAGGGCCGTACAACAAACGTCAACGATATCATCGCGTGTTCTGCGCAGCTCTTCTCCGGCACGTTACATCTACGCAAAGCACATAATGATGTCGTTAACGTTTACGGAATTAGGCCCCTTAAACCTTGTGTCCACGATTCAAAAACTGTGTCCAAGTTCTAGTTCCAAGAAATGCGTAGCCAATCAATCTGCAGCTATTCCATAAAAGCCGCAAGGTGATTGGCTACGCATTTCTTGGAACTAGAACTTGGACACAGTTCTTGGATCGTGGACATTTTGAAGCCGAGTTTCATTCGTCCGTCTCTTTCCAACTGGTGCTTTAGGGCCAGTTTCACAAACATCGGTTAACTGCTAACCGAAGGCTAATTGATTCTCGGTCTCTTTTGAAATAACAACACGGAACAAGATAGCGAGTCGACTGGAACCGCAGTTAACCGATGTTTGCGAAACTGGCCCTTAGAAAGAGACGAACATGAATTAAAATAGGATCGAAGTTACGCGACGTTCGGCGAAACCGAGCCTCAGAGCGAGTGACGAAATTAGCACCGTAACACCGACGCACGCACAAAAACTGACGCATTTTGTCCCCCGACATCCGATTCTCGACGTGGGTCACTGCGAGAGAGGATCCTCTCGCTCGGGGATCGCATAATCGTTTCCTCCGAGTTACTCGCCATTTCCTATGGGGAATCGTAGGTCTCGGCAAACTCGATTCGTTCCGTGGCGATACGCGACTCGCCGAATACTTGTGGCGAATTTTCCCCGTCCTCGTCTCTCCTCCCTCTTCCTCGGTCGAACTCTGGCTTGCGAAACAGAGCGCAATTCACGGATATTACGCACCGGTGGGCGGAACCAGCGAATTGCGTGACTTTTCGCGGCCCGCCCGGTCGCGGTAACACGCGACGGCCTCGCCGGGGTGTCGTCCGACGAATTTCGACTGTTGGCACCGGAAAGAGAGAAGGCCGCCACAATTGTGGCGAGCGACCGGCGTCGTCGTCATTCGGCGTCGTTCGTTCGGCACTTCGCCCGCTCGCGAATTGTCGATTTCACCGTGAATATCGCGAATTACGTGACGACCGGACGAACGATTGTGGAGAAATTCGGTTACCTTGAGTGTAGCTTCCTCGTAGAAGACCGCGATCCGCAGGTGACGTGAGAACAATGAGAAGCGGGAACTCGCCGGCGATCCGTCTCTGAGAACCTTTTGGTATCGACCGCCGCATATATACACACATAAAGACGAAGAGCGGGAATCGCCCCGACACCTAGCGGCCGGCTGTTTCACCACGTGAGGTTAAGGCGCTTGCACAATCATCGACATGAAGAGTACCGGGGCTTGATTCTTGAATTCACTCGAAAGAGAAACGTATGCGAAAAGTATTAACACGCACGGAGCGACTGTCGCCACTGCTTGCCGGCTCGACGTTCGGCGAGCGAGTGTACCTTCGGGGTACACGATGGCACGCAAAAACGTCGTACGTCACCGCGCCGAGAGAAAAACAACTACGAACGTTGAGAATTCGTTCTTTTTTTGGTTCCGTGACTGTTACTACGTTTATGTATCTTTGTTTTTATGTATTTCTGCGGACTTATCGGCATGATATTTACATCAACTGTTCTCATGTAGACAATGTAAATTTTATATATTAGATGTCCGAATGCGTAGCACAGACATGCACCAAGTGGAAATTTTATCGGCAGCGTCAGGGGCCCGATTCTCGAAATCATTCGAAGAAGAAACGTATACGAATATTCTGCTCTGACAGAAAAGTTGAAAGTCGATTGGTTAAAGCCATGCGAATAGCCAATCAACTTGCAACTTTTCTGTAAAGCCTCCGCTACAATGATTCTCGGTTCTGTCTACAATGGTCGTAGTCGTAGTCGCTCGATAAGGCTGGGTCTACATTGGATGTCGTAAGTCGTGTCGGAAGAAATTGACCAATCACAGTTCATTATTCTTCAACCGTAAGGAGAATAATGAACTGTGATTGGTCAATTTCTTCCGACATCCAATGTAGACCCAGCCTAAGAATTGACCAATCGCAGTCGATTATTCTTACGACTACGACCATTGTAGACAGAACCGAGAATCATTGTAGCGGAGGCTTAAAACTGGGCATAAGGGCGCGCAAAACAGTCTCCCGAAACCGGTATCAAGTAAAGCCTCGTCTACATAGAAGTCGTAGAGTCGTAGTCGTAAGAATAGTCGACTATTCTTACGACTACGACTCTACGACTTCTATGTAGACGAGGCTTAACGAATGGGGAACGAATTTTCTGACAGTTGGCCGCACTGATATTTACCTACCGGGCACGCGTAGCGGTGCATGTGCTGGCGGACGCGTTTCGAGCGGTTTCTAACGTTTGCTCCGAATTTACGTCGCGGCCGGAACCCATCGGACTCGATTGCATTTCGATTCGCGCGCTCCGACGTCTCTGCGTTTTGCATCGTTCGAAGAAAAACTGCGTTCGTCCAACAGTTAACGGCACCTAACCTCTCGACGGAGTCTCACGGTCGTAGAGAAGTTATCGTTTAAAGGTAAGTTCTCCTGTCGCTATTCTTCCATTTAACTTGCCTCGAGAAGCCGAGCGAGAATTCCTCGAGAAAAATATGAAAGCGTTCCCTTCCCTCCCTCACTCTCGCCCCGTACAAATTAATGCGCCCCGCCGTTTCTGCGCAAGAAAACAACAGCGAGGAGAAACGTGAACGCTAATTAAGCAACGGGGAGCGAAGATGGTAAATAGCGAGGCGGGAAGAAAAGCATCGGGTGTGAATAAACCGCCGTGTCGTAAACCGTGATGTGTCGCACGTACTAATTATTTCTGCATTATTTGTCTTTAATAACAACAATCTGTATAAATAATACATCTTTTGCGTAACGCCGCGACATCGAGGGGACCGATGCTGTTAGCGAGCGTGTTTCTCTCTACGCGCGATCACCGCGGCGTCGCGTCGCCGCCGCCGCGGATCCCGCGGGCGGGATACACGATTTTCCGATATATATATAAATAACACGCGAGTTATATCTGCGTGCGCGTTATGCCTCTTATCTGTAAGGATAATATACTTTTTGGCACTTACTAATAATTAATCGATACCTCGGGAGGGGCGAAAGGAAGGGGGATTTATTTATTAAACATTAGATGGGTGCGTTAGGCTCGATTTCGCGCGAAAGAGAGAGAGAGAGAGAGATCCCTCGCACGATCCCTTCCCTCATCTCGCGCCTCCTCGCCTCCGTCTTTCCCCGAACTCCGCCTTCAGGTCGTTTCCCAGTGAATTTTATACAGGAGAGTCGAATATCTCTTTCACCGCTAGAGAATGCCCGGGCTAGTTCAGTACGTGGTGGTGCGGGGAGATCTTGCGAGGACGATGGGGTGGCCGTTGGGCGCCGTGGTCGCCCAAGCGTGTCACGCGTGCACCGCCGTTATCCATCTCTTTTACAACGACGCCCACACGCGGGCCTACCTCGCCGATTTGGACAACATGCACAAGGTGGTCCTCGAGGTGAGTGTCGACTTCGCCCGCAGGGGAAAAGCATTGCCGTCGCGAGTTGCTGCTCGTCCGACGCGGATGCACGGGAGAATTAATTTTAAATCGTTCTCGGTAAGCGCCAACTAATCGTCTCGCGTAACGTCAGTATTACAGCTTCTTTGCTCGACAATACGAATGCGACGTAGTACACGTTGCGCGTAACAGTTGTACTGTTAAGTGGAAAATTATCAGGGTTGGGAAAGTTACTTTGTAGAAGTATCTAGTTACAGTTACAGTTTTTTCGCTAAAAATGCAACTAGTTACAGTTACAAGCTACCAATTCTGAAAAGTAACGCGTTACAGTTGCAGTTACTCCAAAAGCGACGAGTCGTTACTTTGCAGCTACTTTCTTGCAATGAAAGTAAAAATGTCAAATTTGCATTCGAATTGTAAAGCGTCGATAAAGGCGTCTATGCGCAAATGCAAGGCCTGATGCGATCTGTGGAGGTTTAAAAAATATATAAAGCAACTATTAATGTAACTATTAAATTAGTTACTAGTTATCGAAAAAATGTAACCGAGTTAAGTTACAGTTACAGATGGAGAGAAAGTAACGAAGTTAAGTTAGAGTTACCAAAAAAAAAAAGTAGCTCTTAGGGCGAGTTCCACAAACGTCGGTTAACTGCTAACCGAAGGTAAATTGATTACCGTCTGTCTCTTCTTAGATAATAAGATAGAAAAAGATAGGGAGTTGACTGAACTCTGGTTAGCAGTTAACCGACGTTTGTGAAACTGGCCCTAACTGTAACTTCGTTACACGTAACGAGTTACTTCTCAACCCTGAAAATTATAATATTGATGTTACCTAAATGACCGTTAGTTGGCGTCCGTTATCTCTGTCGTCGCGTGTATACAATATTTCGGTCTCCCAGTAAGAAGCGAGCCGTTCACGAGGCGGCGTGTGAAACGGCGAGGAGTCAGTACGAGTATATGAATAATAATAGGCCGCCGACGAAGCCGATCTGCAGACGCTGTGCGCGAAACTGATGGAGGACGACGTTCAGCACAAACTGTGGGTAGAACAGCCCGAGAACGTCGCCACGTGCCTGGTGACGAAGCCCTACCCCAAGGACAAGGTGCAGTCGTACTTCAGGAAGTACAAGTTACTCAAAATGTGACGGAAATGTAAATGGCAATAAATGCGGCGACAAATCGCGATACCTCGACGGAATGTCTCGAGTTACTTTCTCCACGTTACACCGAATCCAAATTAATCCTCCCGGTGCCGTTTCCGAGAGAGAGAGAGAGAGAGAGAGAGGGGGGGGGGTCTGGAAAGAGGTCTCCGAGGATCTTCAATTCGAGCGAAACGCGCGAGATCGCACGGCTGCGATCGAACGCGATAACCGAAAGATCCGACAGCCCCGAGAGGCTCCGCGGACGAGACGCGACTCTCCGGCGCTCGCGCGAGATAAATACCGGCTCTTCGCAGGGGAATGCCATTTATATTTCACTCCATTCGAGCGTCGGGAAGATCAATGCTCCGGAGATAAGCCGCGCTCCACGCGCGCGGCTCGAACGTGGCGTCTGCACGTCGATATCGCAAACGGGCGGCACCTCGGCGCTATTTTTTTTCCTTATCCTCTTCGTTTTTCCCTTCCTTTTTTCCGCGCGAGCGACGATCGCCTCGACGTATGGAAAATATTTGCGCGCGCGGAGAAACGGGCTGCGAACGTCCGGGAGAGACCGAGAGAGAGGAAACTGCGAGACGGCGCCGCTGCGTTCCGATATTTCTGACACGCTGGCAAGATGTGCGCTCACTGATTCATTCCACGATACCTCTCGCAACTATAGACAATGCGCGTGCACAGTCGTGCAACCCTTTCTCTGCGTTTACGCATACAGCACTAGCGTTTAGAGTACGATACTAATCTAGACGGGAGTAAGGCTGACGGCAGAGAACGATGCGTAAACGCTTGAGACTGTCTTATGCCCGTTTCTACCGCTGCAGATTATTAACTTTAATCTCGGCTTAAATTACTTCTCGTTTTCGAATTTTTAAAATTAGAAAAGGATACAAAGCGAGTTAAACCGGGATTAAGGTTACTCCGCGTCGGTAGAAACGGGCGTTAGTCGTAGACGTAAGGTAAAGGTGAGAAAAACGTAAGTCGTGTATACAATAGTTCACCTTTCTCTCTGCCATTTCTACCAATGTAGATTAATTTTAATCTCTGTTTGACTTACTTTCCGCCTGTTTATAGTTCTAAGAATCGGACAAGTGTAAAAAGTAAGTTAAGCAGTCGGGGTTAAAGTTAATCTGCATCGATAGACGTGGACATAAGACGGTCTTGAGCGTCTACGGATCGTTCCCTGTTACCAGCCTAACGCGGGACAGCGCGCCATTCATCAACTATTAATATATCAAAAAAAATTCTCTCCCGTCGCGCGAGTCTACGGTTGCTCTTCGGTGAAGGTACGGCGAAGCTCGGCTTTTCACAGGTATGAATCGGTGTCCTCCGCCGCGGGATTAGTCGAAGGGCGGCCTGATTCGCGCGCCTTTCCCAGGAATCTCCCGGGACGTCTGACGTGGCACGGTCCCGCATCTCTCAGTGCCGGTGTTCGGCAATTTCGCGGAAAGTATTCGCATAAACGAGAAAAAGAGAAGAGAACGAAAAGGTGAGCCTTTTCTTAGGCGCGCCTCAGGCCGCGGCTGGGAGCTAATCCCATCGGCGGTGCGTCGCGATTTTTCCTCGTGTCTCGCTTCAAACCGCGGGGAGTGTGTCCTTCCGCTCGTCGCAGTGAGATTCGCAGGCGTTCGAGTTCGCTCGACGTGCGCGACCTCCGTCCCCCATTTCCTTTCGGGATTATCTCCTTGTCCTTGTTCAACTCCAGAGTGTCTCTCCGCAGTCCTGACGAGGATCGCGAGTTCACCCCGGAAGACTCCTCTTCGTCCTCCCCCGCGCGCACGGGACCGAAAGCATCGATCGCGGATCCATCACCGTATACTTTTGTATGTATGCATGTAGTGTGTGTATGTGTGTGTGTGTGTGATACTTTACGGGCGAACCGTATTTTAGCCGACGACACGACCGCGACGGTACGGGACCGTCGTCGTCGCGATGCGATCGTAGATTCGCAGTAAGCTCTAATTATTTATGTACACGCACTGCGGACGCTAGACACTGTAAGTACACATATTTACAACACTCTCGATGGCAAGATGATTATTTTGGCGTATATATAATATGTATATATATATATTTTTTTTTCCTTTCTCGTAACGCGGTCGTAACGAGACGGAGGCGGAAACGGGAGAATATACAGAAGTCCTTATGACAAAAATGCACTATTGTCCTTGCAACATCACTGCCGCTCGTTCACCTCCTTCCCGTCCTCCTCTTCCTCCTCCTCCTCCTCCTCCAGCCATTGGCGCAGGATGTTGTTCCTCGGCTGCAAAGTAAAACGGAAGGTCGTCAGTCCACCTTTTGAAAACGGGATTTGTTCTTCGCGCAAGCAAGCTCGAGGTTTATTTCCGATAGAATCGTCTCGGACGCGTCCAACGGGCGCGTGATAGAAGCTGCACTAGAAATCTTTTCGAGAGTTTGCTAGCTTCATTTCGAAACGCACATCGACAAGTGGAGGAGAGAAACGAGCAGACACAAGCGATCGATACTACGTGCAGATAAGCTGTAGATAAACAATGCGTATTTTGGACATTGAATGCGTGAGATGTTCTCATTTAATTCTCTTTCGTTTTTTACGAAGTCTAGTATCGTTAGATAGTTTTCAACGAGGGGTAAACCGCTGTGGGCATTGTGGTGTACACTATAAAAAAATATGTAAAATTACATACATAATAAGTGTAGCGATTACACTTTAATAACGGAAATATATAAATGTATGTACTTTTACAAAAAAATTGTTTACTCTTTGTTGTGTAAATGCTTGTTTATACGTGATGAACAATTACAAAAAATTGTAAAATTTACACAATTAAAAGCAAGCAGTTTACTTATTATATAAGGTAATAATTTTACTTACAAGGAGTAAATTCACTGACTTATGTAAATATACACCTTTAATAGATAATCGATCCCAATATTACCCACTATAATAATTGTAATTTTACATGTAATTTTTTTACAGTGTACAGGTTTGCGGCATTACTAGGCATTTTTGGGCGTTAAGCTTTGCTGGGACACAATAAAAATAAACTGAGCTACAACAAGGTAAATAAGACAAAATAAGACAAATCCATTGGACTTTAGTACACAGTTGGAAAATTTGTGTTTTCTTGTTAAAGAAAATGCCGGTTAAAATTTTTGTGTTAAATGTTTAACGCATTCATATGTTAATTTAACATATTGCTCTTGTGTTAATTGACCTAAAATGTAAAATGATTAAAATACTCGAAAAGAAATGTTAAAACAACACAATGTGTACTTATTTCTTAATCTTACACAATACATATGTTATATATATTTATAGTAACAAGATTTACCTGTTAAAATTTACAGAATAAAATGTTGATTTAATTCTATATAACATAAGTGAGAGTGATTTCGAACCGTTTGACTTATTACATCTGTAAAATCTAAAAATTACATTTAAAAATTCATTTTATCATTAAAATATGTTAATTTTACACAAAATTTATTTCAAACTATTTTGAGATTTGCATTTATTTTGTGTTAAAATATTAACAGAGTATTAGTGTGATCATTTAACGTATCCATATTATGTTAAATTAACACAAAAATTTGTGTGGCCGTTTGGGACATGTGATATCTGTTAAATTTAACACAAATTTTTCAACTGCGCATGCAATGGTGTACATGATTTTGGTCAGCGGTTTATCCCTCGGTTTCCAATTTTTTATCGCATTTCAATAATAAGTAACAAAAGAATGGGAAAGAATTTGCGCGCCGCATATAATTATACATGCATCTCTCTAATAATTACTGAAATTTAAGAATGTCGTTAACTCTGGATACATGCAACGCAGGAGTTCGCGAATACGTTAATCCGGCAAACAAAGAAACACGCGGGCGATTTGCGTCCGAAGGTAATAGGCCTGGAGTGTCCGGCGATTCTAGACACGGCAAATTCCGCCAGGCTTCAAACGCCCATCAGCGTTTTGTCCTCGGTATCGCAACCGGTAGATATCGCATTAGGAAGCAGCGAGCACAAATAGGATCTCGATGCGAGACCAAGCTGTCGGCTAACATCGCATTGCGTTAGTATTATCACGGGACTCGCAATTACCGGGACCACGTTAGTTTGGGAGAACGGGGTGAGACGAGTGATGAGGGTGGCGGTGGTGGTGATGGTGGTGGTGGTGGTGGTGGTGGTGGTGGTGATGATGATGGTGTTGGTATTGGTGGTAGTTGTCGGTAGTTATTAGGGCAGCGCACAAAAACGAGCATTATTGCTCGGCTAGGTTCCCGTTCGGATCCGTATAGTCCTCGTACTCGTCCTCCGGCTCCTCGTAATCCGTCTCCGCGGGCTCGGGACCCTCGATCGCCGGCACGGACGTGCTCGTGATGTCCTGCTAAGCACACACCAGAATCCAAGCATACTACCCCACTATTCCCTCTATCCCGCGTTCGGTGTTAGTAGACTATTAGTGTCCGCGCGCTGTGTTGTTACAACATCCCCCGCGATAACTTGCAAAGAGCACGGGCAATCCGAAACTGCCCAACAATATCACACAGAAGCTCTATTGTTGGTCAACCGATCAATTCGAAATCCGCACAAGACTCGTGCAGCAGCCCTTCGATCTATCTCTCTATCGCACTGCGAAATAACTGACGTTCAACGGAACAGCAATCGTGAAATCGGTTCTTTCGTCTCGCGAAAGTGACTGTTAATTTACAGGTGCCGTTGGTAAATTATCGTCACGAGTCGCGAAACGTACGCTCGCGAGAATCTCGTAATATCTGGTATATTTTTGTCTCAATTACTTTTCGTCAATTTACTGCGAGTGGCTACGAGTCGAGATTATGTACGGCGTAACTTTTATTCCCACAATCCCTCCTGCCCACAAACTCCAAAGCAAAATAAAGCTATCGATTACCTGCGGTGGTCTCCAGCCGCAGCCCGGTAAGGGGAGTCCATCCGGTCCCAGCGGACACGGGGCATCCAATCCTGGAACACCTTGGTCTCCCTTGTTGCCCTTGTCGCCTTTTCTGCCGCGTTTACCAGGCGGCCCCTGCGCGCACACGCGAAATGCATCATCTCTCTGACAGACGCGAAACAGCCCGATGCAAGTACGCGACGTGCAAATAAGGCCAGGCATAATATTGTTGGATTATGCATTATAGTACTTGATCGATCCGGTGCACAATACCCCGACGAGTACAAAGAGCGAAGGTGAGCCTGTCGCGGGTCGCAGTTTAATTATAACGGATTTTAATTGATAATTACTACGAAGGTCTTTTTTATTCCTCGTGCCCTTTTGACTTAATTCACTGCAATTACCGGATCGCTGAGGCACGATCTCTTCTGTCATCAAAGCTGAGATGATTTCCTAGAGAGAGAGAGAGAGAGAGAAAGAGACACAAGAGAAAGAGAGAGAGAGAGAGAGAAAAAAAGAGAAAGAGAGGAAAGACGACAGCGCTCCCGTTGGCGCTTCCTCGAGCGTCTAATGTTAGCGTCTCTAACATTATTCGCGCCTCGTCACTACACGGAACGGTGGTGGCAGCATATATTTACAAATGTCTCAAATGTACGCGCAAAGTGTGTTAGTTTCCTGTGGAACTTGGCAGGAATGGCGGGCACGTGTGCGTGAGGATATTCTCCTCGTGTTTCTACAACTAGAGCTCCCTCCGCTGGCTATCTTTTCGTGACCTTGCGGAGATCCCGCGGCCTCCTCGTCCCACCGACGTGCTTGCGCAGCAATAGTCGTGAATAAAAGATAAGACACGGGGATGCGAAAGGACGAATCGCGCGCGCGGCCCGCTCGCTCTCGACTCGTCCGGTCGAAACTCGATACGTGCGAGATGCGCGCGATCGATCCCTCTCGTTCCAATTCAAAACGTCGCGCGGCATTGAGCTAATAAGCCGAGTCTCGACGTTGCGGAGCCAACGGAGGTAATTAATTTCGCCTCCGACGTCTCGAGCTCGATGACTTTGGCGGCAAGGTAAACTAATCGACTAATGCAAGGGTCCTCCGTATATGTACGAGAGTATATTCGCTAACTCGCCAGGACACGTGCATATGTCCGCTAGACGAGCCGCACTTCTCGGTCCATCAGTTATCGCTCGGCAAATAATTTCCAGTCGAGCACACGAGCGATCTAATCACGCTTTCGCATCCTCGCGAGAGAAGGAGAGAGTGAGCGAGAGAGAGTGAGAGAGAGAAAGAAAGAGAAAGAAAGAGAGAGAGGAGAGAGAGAGAGAGAGAGAGAAAGTGACGATATAACTCCGCGTGGATCGCGCTCAATCGGCGTCGCGCTGCGGAGCACGCGCGTCGAAAAGGTGAATTACTCGAATTAAGTCAATACTCACAGATTCGCCTTTGGCACCTTTCTCTCCCTTCGGTCCCTGGAATTGGTGAACACGGTCAAAAGGAATTTATTCGATAAACGCTGGCCGTCGTTTTGCGCGCGCGAGACGCACGGTCGTCCCAGAAAAAGCGTTTCCAAGCTCGAAAGGGGGCTCGAGGAAGGGTGCCGCGTGTGACCGCGATGTCGTATATATACGTATATATATATATATATATATATATATCGATCAGCGCCAGCTTTTCCGTTACCGTCAACCGTCACCTATCGAGCAGTGCTCCGTAAGGGGTGGCGAGGGGTGGCATATCGATTCGCGGCCGGAACCACGGGCACGGCATTTCGAGTGGATCACTTGGTTATTGCTCTTCCCTCCGACGAGAGACGTCAATAAACCGAGAATATCCGATGTCAATAAACGGCACCGATACGAGAGAAAGAGAGAGGGAGAGAGAGGGGGGGAGAGAGAAACACAGAGTTCTCCGTTTTAGATTCAGTTTAACTTTCCAGGCAATTAGAATTTTGTTAGCTGCAGCCTCCGCGTGCAGTTATTTGCGTAAATATCACGACTGAGTTTCTGGAGCTGCAACTCGAAAGAAAAATCAAGGTTTCGGCGAGCTACGCCAATAATTTTCCCATTTTTTTTTCTCTCGCCGATGTGTCGTACGCTTGATAAAGTTACACGAGCCGCGACATTTGTCGCGAGAGAACGAGTTACGCGGGTTGTCTTTGATTCAACTGCATCATCCCTCTCTCAAACACTGAGAGAAAAAGAATGGTTAGAATAACTATAATCTCACTATATTTTATAGTGAATTTTGGCCTCAAACATCTTTTTATAGTTTTATTAAACATGCAGAATATAGCAGAGCGAACGTAAATTTGTAGCCATTATCACTATGACATAAATTAGCACAACCATATGAAATAGTTATTGTGAACTAAAAATATATTTTTGTGTAGTTAACCGTACTACAAAATAAAGTTACCTGAAACACAGTGAAAAGTACGATGAAACATACGAAATAGTAACAAACTGTACAACTATATGCAATAGTAATAAATCGTATTTATATACAGGGTGTTACGGATAAGGTGTCCATCCGCTCGGATACAGGTAGAGCGGGTTAAACTGAACAAAAAAGTTATGTACCATTTTGCAAAATTCACAATAGTTTTCGAGCGATAAATAAAAACGTCTGGGCGAATGAACGCACGAGAAGCAGTGGGCCGCCCACCGTTAAGCAACGGCCTACCGCTTTCCTCGCGCTTATTCGCTCAGACGTTTCAATGGATTACTCGATAACTATTGGGAATTTTACAAAATGGTACATGACTTTTCTCTTCAGTTTAATCCCCTCTACCTGTATACGAGCGGATGTACGCCTTATCCGTAACACCTTGTATACATTGCGTTTACCACGTTCATTGGTTACATCACTTTGTACTCGTAAAGAATAGTACAAGAAAGCCTCTTTCAAAGAAAAGATAAGTAATCTTATACGAATGCATAAACTTTCTCGTATTTATAATATCTTATGCGGTTTTCTTCTCACGAAAAAGCCTTATACCGCGCGTCCCTCTAGTGAGGACATTCCGAACCACGTTTGTTTAACACGTGATTAGTAAGGTGGATGATATAAATGTAGTTAAACTTACTATTATTATGATTGTACCTACTATATAAAAAGGAATTAATTTACTATTCATTACCTAGATATTTCAACAGAATAATAGTTAAAAGCTTCTATTTTATAGTAAGTCTTTCTAATAATTGGCATCACTGTGTCTATATGGTTGCTATTACTAATGTTATAGTAATAATTACTATAAAAATGATATCCCCGGCAATAATTAGTTTGCTATGCAATTGCAGTTTCAAATACTAGATATTTTTCTCTCAGTGAAGGATAGCTACTCCCTTAGATAAATAAAAAGGAAATATCGCGCGCTGTGGTCCGAGATATAGCTGTCGTACGTCGCGGAGGTGAAGGAGATTATACCTCCCTGTGCATTCGAGAGAGAGTCGTTACGTTTATACGCTCCCGCATTAATGCGCATCGAGCGGTCACACGAGCACTGGCTCGAGCATCCTTCCGGACACTCCAGAGAGAAGCACGAAGGAGTTGCGCGTTTCCCCCTCCGTTATAATTCGGCCGTAAATTTTGATCGGGCGCGCGACCCTCTCCAACTTGATCGCGCCCGTGCCGAAGAGGTGGCACACGGGAGTCTTGCCTAGTTCTTAAATCGGCTCAACAGCTACTTGGCCCGGCTTATGTGCGCGCGCAAATAATATCGGGCGTGGAATGACCCCGGTTCTTCCTTTCGCAAACGCCAGATATTATGCGTGAAAATATGAGAAAGCGGAATTGCTCGCGTCGGGCTCCAATTGTGTCAAGTGATCGGCTCCGGGAAAGTCCACGCAGCTGAGCGTTAATCGAGGGTTTAAAGCGTTGAAAAATCATTTGCGCGGATCGACGAAGGGCTCTTTCACGGGTGCGATCGAATGTCGAAAGGAAAAAAAAAAACTTGCGAGAATAGATTCCGAACGAAAGAGGGAGAAAGGCGCAAGACGCTGCCTCCGTTCTCTTCGAATTCGGACGGAGGAGGCAAAAAGAGAGGGCTCTTTTCGATATTTCTATTTTCTCTGTTCTTTTTTTTTCCTCGAGAGACAGTCCCCGGGGTAGATCAGGCGGAATGTGTCGTCGTTACCCCGGGCTGGTCAGACCGTGTCAGACTGTGTCGCAGTCGCGCCGGAGGACGAGCGATAATCGAAAGCCAACTGTACCTCCGCGCCGGGAATCCCATCGGTACCCTGGGGACAAACACAGATCGACTCGTTAGCGCGTCTCTCCGTGACGACGGGCGAGATCTAATCGAGTCAGCGCGCGGGTTTGACTTGACGCCGTTCCTCGGACATGACTCGATCTCGGTACGTGCCCGCGCGACGATCCCGGCGGATCGTAAACCGGGGGAGGCGAGATTGCGAGGAATCGATGGATCGCGATTGACGCTCGATCGAATTCGCGAGTGCCGGTCGCGCGCCGCGGTCGGGGTTTTACTCGAGGCTTATTTGTCAGGGAACCCGATTGCCGTCGGAGATCAACTTAAAATGTATGAAGAGAGAAAATCTATCTGTAAAATATCTCTCGAGAGCGCCCCGAAGTGATCCGAAACCGCGAAACCGGAAAATTATTGTTTGACGAGGGGGGGAGGTGCGGCAAGAATTGCCGCGGGATAATACTCGGTAAACCTCGAGGCATATATATCCGAGAGTTCTCTCGATAAACACGAACGCGGCACCAGGCGCGGCCGGGTGATACCGCGCGTTAGACGGATCAGACTCGACGGCGGGATAAATACTTGATGAGGCGTAGGACTTACAGGCAATCCCGGATCTCCCCTTTCTCCCTTTGTTCCTGGCTCGCCCTGCGCGCCCTGAAAGCACGAAGAAACATGACGGGCCGATTTTGGCGTAGCCTCGGCTCGCTCTCGTCGTCGGGGAAAAAGCCAATGAAGGACCGGTTCCCGCGGCTCGGTCTAATTTCGCCCGATCGATCGTTACATTTCGGACCGCGGTGACGAGACGAGACGAGACGAGACACACACCGTGAGCGGAAATAGAGCGAGAAAGGTAATTTTATAAGTGAAAACGGGGTCATCCCGTGGATCGCTCACCTTCATGCCGTCTAATCCTGGTGATCCCTGAAAGGTAGAGGAAACCTCGTCAGATACACGGCGTAGCCCATCGATAATATCGAGCATGATAATATTGTCGACAGCGACTTAAAACTATGTCGCGCAGGGGGTAGGGGGGGGGGGAGAACTTTTATCATCAGAGATCGTTCTTTCGACACCGTTGCTGCGCCCTCGAGTGTTTCAGGATCGGTCCTCGGATTTAATTCCCCCGGTCGCGTCGATCGATTCGCGCGAAAAATTTCGCCGGCGCGCGGCGCGAAAGAATATATTTGCACAGCACCGCCGTTTTCGCTATATAAATATAATATGTAGTAACTCTCGATCGTGTTACGCCCCCCGCGGCTTCCCTTGCGCGGGCACGCGATGAAGTTTCGAAACTCTCGTTCGGATTTTCAAATTAAGTTATAGTTGCGCTATATTGCGCTTGATGTGTCGGTACAGATATTGGCCGGGGATATTCGATCGGTTTTCGCCGTAACGAAATTGCGTTTCTATTGAATTCTGCACCGGCGCTCTTGTTACAACGAATATCCCCGTCCTCGGTAAATATTTGAGGTGTAACTGCGGAATTATTTTATACATGTGTGTACATAATTTCGAGCTGAAGAGCGCGTTTCGGGTTATTTCCTCAGAAAGAAGGAGCGATGTGCAAACATTTCTTCCGCGGTTTAAACTCACACTCGGCGTGTAATGAATTAGGTCCGTTCGGCCGCCGTTCTTCGGGCGTTTCAACCGCGAGACTCATCTTCGACCCCACCCATCGTCGGAAGATAATCTTCACCCCCGCTTTCATATTATCAAAATTAATACCGACACCGAGAGAGAGTGAGAGAGAG
>NW_011967212.1:1943463-1972324 GCF_000949405.1 Vollenhovia emeryi | reverse complement strand
ATCAAAATTAATGCCGACACCGAGAGAGAGAGTGAGAGAGAGAGAGAGAGAGAAGTGAGAGAAAGAAAGAGAGAGAAAGAGAGGGGGGGGGGACAGACTGACAATCGAGGGCGGTCGGCGTCGTGGAAGGTAAAGCAAGAGCTTGAGTAAAGTTGAGAGGAAAAAAAAACGAGCGTACTTTTCGTACCGAAGCGTCGACGCTTCTCGCGTCTCCGTGTCTTTATCCACCGTCTTTTTTCCTTTTTCCCTCCTTTCGATCTTATTTCTAAGGTAGCAAGATTAATCGCCGGCCTGAACGATCCGCCGATTAACGCCACCGTCGTGGTCGCAGCAAATTAACACGTGTTAATTTTTTTTTTGGTCGTTTCTTCCTTCCTTGTCTTTAATCGTTTTCCATTGCAACTTGCAGACAGATGCAAATACATATAGAGAGAACGGAAGTACGAAAGATGAGGCGGAGATCTCGTTATCCGGCGGGCCGGCCGGATCGCAAACAGTTCGTGGCACAATGCAAAAAAGAAGCGGGTATATCTGATTATGTTACTGGATTACACGTGTGTGAAAGCATTAATCTGGTAGGCAGTTTTAGAAGCAAAGGACACAGGCACATGCACATTCTGTTTATTAATCGGGACAATGTAAAACAAAACTGCTGTTAGAGTCAGTATTCACATACGCATTCAATTAGGTCGCCTTAAGTTGATCGGCTTAAGAGGAGCGCCTTAACAATTAACGCACGCAACACACACGCCTGGGTGCTCGTGTGCACGTATATACGGTACGTACATGTGTACCTGCGCGCGCGCAGAGTGTCTCTCCTGCGTCTACCGAAACGTTCCTCCAGTTTTCGGCTCCTCCGCGTACTACCGCGCCAAGTCGACTTTCGCACGGGCGGAAATTTGATCAAATATTTGGCGGGGCGAAGTTGAAGTTTTCGTTAAGACAAGACTCGTTTTAAATTACCTGAAAAATCGGCCGCTCCCGATACGGATTCTCATTCAAGGGGGGAAACCCTTTAATCTCGGATGTCGAGGTAACATCCGTAATTAGATTCCGTTTCGGATTTTCGTCACGGGGATGGGGATGCTCTCGAGTCCGGATTCGTCAACGAGTCTCTCCGCGGCGAGGAGAGGGAGAGAGAGATCGAGAGAGAGAGAGAGAGAGTGTGTGTGTGTGAGAGAGCTTGGACACAGCGTGACAGCCTCTGTGCGCGTGTATACCTGCACACGGCACGCAGTTTACGTGTGTGTATGCACCTTTTACTTGTACTTACACTTATAGACATACACATACAAATGAGTATACAGCGCGTTCCCGAGTTTCATCGGCGAACTTTCGCGATCTATCCGGAGCACTAAAACGGAACTTTTTAATGGGTACCCTTCGCTCGCGAGTGGCCTCGCTGAGATTTCGGCGAGGGCGTTCGGTACGAGCGTGGATATCCTCCCGCGGGATATCGGCAATTAACGGAGGCTCGCGCGTCGATTCACATACACCCGACCCCGCCGAGGGTGACGCGGGACGCTCGCGAGCGAGGGTCGTCTGATAAAAGTGAAAGACTCTGTTCCGGCGCCCTGAAGAAACCGTATTCGCACTCGTCGACAGGATTGAGACTCGCCCCGTATAATTTATATATACACAACATCTCTCGCGACTCGCGCATCTCGGCGCGACTTGCGTTTCTCGTTTCACGCATACGTTCCTACGTGTGTATGCACGCGCTTCTCGCGCGTGTACGTGTGAGAACGTTTGTATACATATATGAACGTGTTCGTGCTCGTGTACTGTAATATGTATATGTGGGCGCGTTCGTGAACTCTCTTTACAAGGAGAATTGCCGCCAGGATAGGGTCGTCGACGTGGAGCCTCCAATCTCGGCTCCCGCGCAAGTCTCTCCCGTCCAGTTATCCTCTTAACACTAAATCTGCGTTAATTTATCGGGGGGTGTACACAGGGATGAGGTGTTAGAAGTAGTCCGCTCGTACACGGGTACATCGATTGCGTGACGGCGCGCCGAGAGAGAGAGCTAGAGAGAGAGCACCGTCTATTCTACACTGTACATTCTCGCGATTCTTCCTTGCTCCTTGTATTTTTAGACGCCGGGGATGGTGCGCGCGCGATCGATCGCCGCGCGGAAGTTGATTTAGACGACTCAAAATGCTGTACTCGACGTACACGTGGCTCGACGCGGGGTTCATCAAATTGTTATTGGTTCCCGGGTGAACATTGTTATGGGTCCCCGCGTGAAAGTTCTTACCGATTCCTGTTCGCGGACGAGCCGCTTTTCGCCGGGTCTGCCGCGAGCGGAGTTTTAAAACCGGTCAATTTCCGCGCGATCGGAGCGACGCACCAGCCGTCGACTCTCCGCGGAAAGTAGCACCCTCGACTTTCCCAGGAGACCGCGGTCTTCAAAGGCCCGTATCCGCGACGCTAGAACTTGGTCCAAGTCCTGGTTTCGTGAAATGTGCAGCCGATCGACTCGCAGCTCTTCCATAAAGGCTGCGAGTCGACTGCCTACGGCAATTTCTCGGAACTAGAACTTAGACCAGGCCCTAGCGCCGTGGACACAGGCCTTAAGACGCTTCAGCAGGGCACATCTTGTACGCGGAACGAGATCTTTCTTAGGCCGAGCGATTACCTGCCGGTAATTACCAATTTTGCGCGCGATCGTTCGCGACTCCCGCAACTCACGGATATCGAAACCCCTCCCTACCCTTCCACATTTCTGTCAGCATTGCGCGCGAGATATTTTTGCAAGAGAACAAGGGAAACCCGTTAACACGGAATTTGTCGACCACGTCGCAGAGAAACGCTTGTCGAAATTATTGACTACCGTAAACGTTAAATCGCGCCCACACAAACGCTTATGCGGTTGACGTTCTAGTTTATCGCCAGCGAGAGCATATCGACTTTATTATTGATGAAAACGTCACGCACCCCGTGTTTCTCAGCTAGAGTCTCGCGGGGAAATATCGCGAACTATCGATGGCACACGTTAAGTGCACCCGACGGAATAGTAGCGAAAAAGCCGAAAGCGGACAAAGAGAGAGAGAGAGTGAGAGAGAGAGAGGGAGGGAGAGAGAACGAGAGACCGGTGTATCTCCTACTTGTTATTCGCGGCGGCCGACCCTTGGAAACGGTTTTACCACTGTTCGGCGAACGTGAAATTTCCTCGCGGCCGATGGCTCGTGCGATATCGCCAACGTTTCCCACGACTCTCGTAAAAGGCCGCTGCCGAATGTGAGGGGGTGCCGAGTACACCGCGGCCACCTTTCCCCATCGTTCTCCCTCTCTCGCTACCACGCCTCGACTACTGCTGCTGCTTCGTTATGCAAGCTCTATGCAAGCGATGATTTAAAACGCATCCAGCTGTTCTGCGCGAGGGAGAAGCCGCTTTTAGCGAATTTAATTATCAGTCAACGCGTTCTTGTCCAACGTTCGCGCGTCCGGATCGAGCAGCGCTGAGAGATGAGAGACGTTATCGATGTACCTGATGAAGCCATCCTGACGCCAGCAACGAGTAATCGGGAGGACTTTCGGCACCTACGCGTCCATGTAAATCCTGCTCTTTGCATTTATCTTTCCGATCCTTCGATCTCCAACCGCGGGCGAAAGAATCGTATCCGATTCCTCGCTTCTGACGTCACAATTTAGTACAATAGCGATGTGATCAGGAGCCTTAATTTTTATTCCCTTCCGTCTCTTTTTTTTCTTCCCTCCGTCAATACATCTTGCAGAATGCCCCACGTAACCGTGCGGAATTTTTGATGGTTCGTGAAATGCGACCGGAATGCTACGAAGAAATGTAGAACGAAGAGGAATCGTGATAAATGGCTGGGTTATTATTAGGTGCCGGCGATGCTGCGAGAGCGAGCTTTCGTTAAGTACAAGCCGACTGAATTATTCTCTCAGGAGAGGCACAACGGAAAAGTAGATTTTGCCAGACAAGGGACAGACTGCAAATTGTTTCTCGAGGCTCGTCAAATTAGTTTAGACGAAAATTAAGAATGTACTGGATAGATAATACACAACCAGTGCTATCGTCGTGAAATTTTAACATTAACATTCCTAATAACGCTGCTAGGTCACGACGAATTCTGTCCAGTTTTTCTACTTGCTCGTTTAAAAGTTATCGATTATTCAATATTGCTATTTTATTAACACAAGGTCTCGAGGCAACTTTCGACAGACAAATAATAAGTCATTAAAAACCAATGACAAAAATTCCTTCTTTTCCTTGCCGCGTTCTTCAACAATGTTTTCCGCAAATCTTCAAAACGATTTTGCTTGCTGGCTTTGCGATTACTATTTAACCCTTTGAAGCATACATTTTTCTGTTAAACCATTTTTTGTGGAGCTTTGTACGCAAGAGTTTTTGGGGTCGCTGATTACGAATCCGTTATCAGATTTTCATAATTCAAGATGGCGGAATTCAAGACTTAAAAAATAACATCAACTGTAATTCAACGATGCTAAGAAACATTATATAGATATTATTAGGAGCCATGGAATTTAAATTCCAGATGAAAATTTTTATAGAATATAAAAAAGCAACGCTTATAAATAAATTGACGTTTAGCAAAACAGCAAATTAGTGTACTGAGAGCCAAAGAAAAGTTTTCTAAAAGCTTTAAATTATGCAGAAAAAAATGTGAAACGATGTAAAAAATTCAGATAAATCGTAAAATTTCCTGACTTTTTCAAATTTCTAAAATCCCCTGACAATTCCCGGTTTTCCAGATTTCCCTGACCACTGGACACCCTGAAACAATACCTCGAACTATGATTTTATGAATTTCTTAATTATGTGTCAATCAGAGCTCGTGTCCCATCCAGTTTTAATTCTGGATTAATTTTTGGAAGAGATAATCCATCCAATACATCTTTAAACCTCTACTCTTCGAGACGCGTCATCGGTGATCGCGCTTCATCTCCTGCTGTCCGTCAAATTTTTCGTTCAGTCCTTTTCCTTTCCCGCAACTTATTACGTTTTTATAAAAAAATACTTTATCCTAAATAAAAACTGAGAGTCCTAAATTGAAACAAGTACGCCCCTCGAGTTCCATATGCATAACTCACTACGCAAATTTGTCGGATGCGATTCGAGGAGATGAAATATTACTAAAGAACGTTGACGAGTATTTCGTATATATGCGTGACCCGCGACGAAACGACGCACACTTTGCTCCGTCACGCCACAAGAGTCGTCTTAACGTTTCGTTCGATAGAGAGATCGTCAAGTCCTCGCGCGCTTACACTAAGTGACTTGCTCGGAGAACAAGTGTCCGTACACGCTTTTCTTTCCTCGTATACGCCGACGATACAGAATTTTGCGGGGACGGCGAAATTCGTATCGCTCCTACCTTTCCGCCGGACTCTGGGCACTCGTGCCGCGCGATCGAGAATCCTGTTCTCCGGTCGGCGCGAGCGGAGTTTGCCGTCGAGCCGACGTGCGGAGTAAGTTGAGAGGACGGATGGTGGCGATGCGTTAACGCGCGGACCGAGCGTGGGCAGCTCACCCTGGAAAGTGGCGCAAACCAAATCTCGCGGACCTCGTTGAAACGCGGTTATCGCGGTCTCTCTACCCGCGGATTCATCATTAACGTCGTCGTCTCGCCCGATCTGGTTAGGCTCTCTTGCAGGATAAGCGGCACCCGCCGATATACGCGGCATCGAACGTTACAGGGATGGAGATATCTCGGGGAAGATATTTTAGCAGCGATTTTTTTGACGAATTGTAATCTTTTTCTCAGCCGCTAATCTCAGGGCGATTTAGTTAAAGAAGCAACGCGCTCTACGCCGAAAATACGCCTTTAGAAATTCGTCAAAGAATCCGTCTTCTAAAATAATCGTAGGCAGTAACCGGATGCAGCCCGTGGTACAGCTTTATTCCGACATCGCCGCGATTGGCGCGATTTTCACTTTGGCGAGCTCGAATAACCGCGGGAAGACGTTCCTTCCGCGTAGTCCCCAACGTCCCAGGCGTCGGCGCTCGACTTTGATCGAATCCCATTCCACGCCTGCGAACGCTGTGAAAAATTACAATCGCAGGCTGCGTTGCGTTCAGCTCTTCTGGGCCTCGTTTCTCGGGCGAAGTCGCGCGCGAAGAGACTCCTCAAACGCCGAGGCGCGTATTCTTTCGGAGAAGGGCGGGACGCGCGCGCGCGCGCGCGCGTGCCTCCGAGATTCGAGCGAGCGAGGACCCTCGATTCCGGAGGAGGCTGACGTGGAGCCGCCCCGCGTCGGAGACACCTCGAACGCAGCGGTCTCGCGCGACGGCGCTCGAGAGATCCATCTCGGAACGGACGACGGAGATCCAATCGATCTGACGGCGCGAACGGCAGTCGTCGTTGGCTTCCGCTCGCCTCCTCTCGAATCGCCACTCTCGACTCGTCGACGCTCCCTCTTACCCTATATGCCCCTTAGTATGGTATCGTATGTACACGCAGAAGTAAGCGTACTCGAGAGGCGATCGAGAGGCACGCACGCCAGGCTGCGTCGCGCGATAACGTGTCAACGCACTTATCGGCTTATCAGCGAATTCCGCGGCAGCGACGCCAAGTTACGATGACGTTAGGAGCGGGAGGTCCGCGATCTTACCATGGCGCCAGGTTTCCCGGAATCCCCGGGCTTTCCGGACTCTCCCCTCAGTCCCATGGGGCCCTGAAAGTAGATAGACAGAACGCCCATCAGCATGTCTCGCCGTCCGTACCGCGCGGTTTCGCGACCACGTGGCGGGTCTCGCACGTGGTCGCGGGTGGTGGATCAAGCGCGCGACTTTTCCGCCGCGCGTGCGGGAGGAGGAGGAGGAGGCGGTGATGGTGGCGGTGGTGGTGGTGGCGTTCGAGGATGTGCAGGACGTATGCTCTAACGCTTGTAATCGTATTCGTTCTTTTCGTCATGCAGAGAGATTGCGTATACCTTCGTAACATTGTGCGCACGCCTCCTCCCGTCTTTCTTTCTCGTGTGTACCTACTTCTGCCGATAAAGTCCAATTCGTTATAAATTACACCACGCGCCACAATGCCCCGCGACCCTTTCGGTCCCAAGTTTCTCCCCGCCAAGGCGCGGGGGAGAGAAATCTCGTGTGTCACGTTTTCGGGTCAAAGGGCGAATGCTCGCGGGCGACGTCGCCGTCCCGTTTCCGCGCGAAGAGAGTGCGATCGATGAATCGCGGGGGAAACTCGGAAAGCGGACCGAAAGGGACGCTGACGCTAACAACGCAACGTTCGGAATTTTCGGAACGCGATTTTTTTTTGCAGAAAAAACGAAGGCGAGGACACTGCATTTTTTCTCCTCCCCCGAGAACGCTCGGGAGGCCCCGTCTGCGTTCTATCTGCCTTTGTGCGTCCTGTGTTCGCGTTTCCTTTTTAGAGCGCGCTTAAGGCTACGCATGTGTGCGTGTGTATATATAAATACATGTATATATATATTTGTGCGCGGGCATGCCGTGTGTAATCTGGAGAGAAAATACGTACGGGCAGTCCCATCGGACCAGGATCCCCTTTGCCACCCTTTTCTCCCTGCAACGTGAAAAAAGAGAGAGCGGCGCGTGAGAACGGGCCTGTCCGCATCGCGATGTTGTCGCGCGCGCAAAAAGGTGATCTCAAAGATCACCAGCGTGAATAGCTTCACGCCTCGAGAGTCACATCAGCAAACGCGATCTTTCATGCGTTCGGAGGGTTCTCAACTACGCGCGTCCGCGCCGGTTTCTACCGTCATTTCGCGAGCGTAACGAAACACCTAGGTCGACTCGTGGTTTATTTTTAATCGTCGCGAGACAAAAGAAGAGATATCATTTTTTTCGTCGCGTCAGTCGAACTTTCTGTTCGCTGCAACGGAAAACTAATAACGTGAAAAAATAATGCCATTTATTATTGCGATCATAGCCGGGCTCGCCGTTGCCGGGCTACGTTCTCTAAATTCAGTGATAGCATGGCGGAGGTAAATAAAAATATGAAGCTATAGTTGACGTGTAAAAGGTTTTCACGACGGTTTTTGCGCGCGAAACGAGGCGACGCAAACAGATCGATTCTGTTATTCGACGTCTGCAGTCTCGGAGAGAGAAATCAACACTAGTTTTCCATCGCGCGGACGCGAACGCGTGTAACTGCGCTTTTATACTCTACACGCGCGGGCAAATATAGATAATGGTTACTGACAGGATCGCCCTTGGCGCCATCGTGTCCTCTGTCACCCTTGATCCCGGGTGGGCCCTGTAGTCCGGGGGTACCAGCGGGTCCTGGGGGTCCGGGCGGGCCCATTATCTGCGCATCGACAGTGTCCCGTGAATTAAAAGCGATCGCTTACGCAGAGAAAACGATTTCGTTGGATTTCATCAATTTTGTTGCATCCAAACAAATTTGATATTTGAAATGGTCCAAACAAATCATTCGTTTGAATTTGAAATAATATACATATATCTTCGTCTGAAATAAAATATTTCTTTGAAACAAAAGGTACATTCTCTTTGGTCTAAATAATATTATGGTTTTATTCAAGCATTATCGTTTGATAGAAAATATGTGAAAAAATGTACATACATACATCTTTTTCCCTCTACATTATAATTGTTTTCTTCATTAGAACAAGAAGGATAAACATTGAATTAGTACACTAGGTTCAGCTATAAAGAATAGGCCATTAGACGATTAGACTGCGTCTGCTGGCGCAGTCTCTTATACACTGAGAATAAATTTTTGACAATTTATTTGCGGCATATAATGTTTATTTCAGTGAAATCAACATTATATGCCAGAAATAAAATTTTTAAGACTTTTCTCAGTGTATGTTTGGCTGCCGTAATTTTACTTACGATTTCGGCGGCCATCTAGTGGCAGCACCGGACTTTATGGGCGCCAAATAATATAATTATTTAGTCATCAAATAATAGAAATTATTTGAACGAAACAACGAAATTTTTATTCAAACAAATAATGTTTTGTATAAGCATATGTTGTTTCAATGAAATAAATCTCGATCAAATAAATAGGAATACTAAATCCAAAGAAACCCTTTTCTCTGTGTACCGATGAAAAAACGGTCGCTCCTCCGCAGCGACTTAATTTTGGTTCTAAAATTAATCAGCTGTACATTTCCGATTTCAATTGTCCAAGAGTAAACACAGGCGGTGCGTTTGTGAATTTCTAAAACTTCTAACACGAATGAACGTACCGTAAAATCGAGGTGGAAAAAGCGGGCTCCGTTCGACAATTTTTACAGCTTTGGGCGAATCGCTTTATAATCCCCATAAATCGTGTCGCAAAGGGTTACATAACTACATAAAACACAGCCCATAACGGAGCACAAAGTCGATGTCGCAATGGCGACGCGACCGAAAATTTTAAACCCGCTCGAACAGCCGATACGGAAGCGAAGTGATATTGTTCGCCGTATTTGTTTTTTGTACCAACCGGACATTACCGTAAATCGCGCGTAAATAGCGGACACAATTCGCGAGACAACTTACCACTTCCCCGGCGTTCATCTCGAACGTGCCGTCTCCCTGCGAACAAACGTGCATTCGCCGTATTCATACATGTTGCATTAATATCATGTTACATGCAGCGAACTCTATGCTATTCTATAGAGTCCCTCTAATCCGAGTCCGGCCAACAGGCAGTTTCAGTAAAATGATGCGAGAGAGAAAGGAATATATTCCCTTTCACTTTACATGACGCATATTTCTTTCTCTCTCGCATCATTTTGTCGAAACTGGCCTGTTGGCCAGACTCTGATTAGACGGACTCCACTATTCTGGAAGACCTATCGCCCTCTTGAAGAAGATGGATAGAGTGAGCCAGACAAATAGTTCCCATTTCTGTCTCTTTCCGGTAATTCTGACTAGTCAACGATCTTCTATCTCACCTTATACAGGTGAGATAGAAAATCGTTGATCAATCAGAATTACTAAGAGACAGGGAACCATTTGTCTGTCTCACTCTGTCTTCTTCAAGAATAGGTTTTCCAATATAGAGTTCACTGGTTGCACGCTAATCGATGTAACATTTAAGGATCCTCCCTCGCGCATTCTTCCCCGATCGAAGGCGACGCTTTTGTCGCGCGATCGAGAATGAAGACACGAAGATACTCTCTCGGTTGTAAACTGTCACATACCTGTCTTCGCCTGAGCTTTTTGTACTTCTATGGGTGGAAAGTGGATGTCCCGGCCATGAAAAGAAATTCATTTTATCGTGAGACTCTGCCTGACACACGTCTGCACCGAAACCGCAGTTTCGATGCTATCGCGATTGCACCGAAACTGCGAATCGGTGAAGCCATTGTGATGAAAATACGATGGCATCTGTGGAAGATGCGCCATCGGCTTCGCGATCAATCGGAAATCGCGGCAGCTGCGTTGATCGAACCGTCCGTAAAAAAATGTATTATTCTTCGATAATAGAATCTTGCTTAAATTTATTGGATCCTGCATGAAACTAATTTCTGCGAAATCGCTCCGGTAGATCATATTTCATACGAATATTGTGTACGCGATTCGGCTTTTGTCGCGATATTAAAAAGACAAAATAAAAATACAGTTAAAAATGGCGCACGGATAAAAATATTCGACAAAAATGTGTATATAAATCCTATATATATAATCTCTTGTGTATCTTCCATCGTATAATTCTTTCTATATATCACATTCCATCCTTTATTACCTCATTATGTTATATCAGTTTGTTTCTTATCTTCTCTTTATTTAATAGAAATATTGATATATTAATTTTCGAAATACCTCGATGGACGCGGCAAATTTTAACAAACGTACTCACCGATTCGCCCTTTTCTCCCTTTTCGCCTTTCAGCCCAGGATAGCCCTGCCGACAGAGTCACATAAGACAAAATAATTACGATAATATTCGTCGAGGCGATGGCATTTAACCCTTTGAAGCATACATTTTTCTAATGAACAATTTTTTGTGAAACTTTGTATACAGGGGTTTTGGGGGTCGCCGATTACGAATCCGTCATCAGATTTTCATAATTCAAAATGGCGGAATTCAAGACTTAAAAAAAATAACATCATTCAACTGTAATTCAATGCTAAGAAACATTGTTTAGATATTATTAGGAGCCATGGAATTCCAGTTGAAAATTCTTATAGAATATAAAAAATAGCGCGCGCGAAATGGCGGACGCAAAATTGAAATTTGATCATTTCTTAGAATTTATTCGTTCTTGGCACCACCCAGAGCTAAATACCGTAATCAAACGAAAATGCTTGAAAACTTAAAAAATTCACGTACTTTATATTCGCTATTTTGGGTCGGTCATTTTGAATTTCGAAAGTCTGACATCAGATTTGTAATGAGCGACCCCGAAAACCCCCTTTGTATAAAATTTTCAAGAAATATTCTCAAAAAGCTTGGTGATTTTTTCATAGCTGTTTAATTATAAAACTTACAATAAATATTAAAGACTACTCAACTTTGTTTTATGTTCTTTTATCGCTAAGATACCCAAAAAATGCAAGAAACCCGACCTAGATGCGTTAACTAGAAATTAAATGGTCAAAAAGTAAGGAAGTTGAGGTGGTAACGAAGGTTACCACCATGCTTCAAAGGGTTAAGGCCGCATCTACGTACCGGTGGACCGGGTAGACCCGGAGGTCCCATAAGGCCGGGGGGACCAATGTCGCCATAGTCGCCCTTTTCACCCTTAGGTCCGGATATTCCCTGAAAAGAACGGACGGACGCGACGTACATGAAATGTTACAGGCTCGTGTTTCCTTAATTCCGTTAAAAAAACCTCCGTGCGTTACGTAACACCGCGTGTATTAATTAGATTCAATACACGATATTCGTAACATTATACATTATGTATTGCAACTGATCAGAGTTGCATCGATATGATATTACAGGTATTGTGTATCGAAAGTTTAGCGCGCGATGAAAGAGATATTTGACATTTAACAAATGTATTGTGATACTTAATATATCACGAAGGTATCCTTGAATAATACGCTTGATATTCTTTCAATGCTTGTTTGGACGACGCTTATTATATTGCGAGAATTCAGTCGCGCGGAAACGCGGCAGGAGATATTCGAGCCAATCCTCAAAATACACGGCGATTAGTTATTGTTGACGGGACTAAAACAGCTTCACGTAATAATGCACTCGCTTACTTTGACAACATTAAAATGTATCAATTACGTAAATGGTATGTTAATGCCACTGGAAAGAAGTGACGCTAAATCTCGAGGCGGTGAAAAATATAGCGAACAATACGTAATGTATGCTACGAACTTATTTTCCCGCAACTCTCTTGGGAGTTTCTCCCTCGCGTTTTCTAAACTTGTTTCAACAATCGTTGGGACTTAAAAAAAAATTACGCCGGTGACATTATGCAAAAGCCCGACGACGAGAAAGGGATATGAAATTTTCGCCACCTTGGTAAAACACGGTGGCACGCAACGGCCTCCCGAATATTGTCCTAAAGGGCGTGGGAGACGAGGAGATTTGGGGGAACCATTTCTCATTTGCGTCCCACTTACCGGTAATCCGGGGGGTCCTTGGATACCAGGATCGCCGTCGGTTCCGTTGAGCCCCGGCAAGCCCTGCAGTCCCGACTCTCCCTTGGGCCCTGAAAGCGAATTTGCCGGCCGTGAGCCGCCCGGTTGCTCGGGCTCGCCCGAAGTTAGATTAATTCGCGCGCGAGAGCGCGATCGATGACGCCCCGCAATTCCGCAAACGCGCGCGCCACAAGAAAACCACCCCCTCGCGCACTGCCCGCTTCGCCTTCCTCTTCCGTCGTTTTTCCGCCCCCAACTTCTCATTTCGCCCCGAGCGGCTCCCCGTGCCGGGAATACTTCCGGCGTGTTTATCGCGCCTCGGTAGAATGGTTCTCACCCGTGGGACACCCCGCGGACACTCCATGTTTATTGTCGATCTAAGTCGATCTTTAAATACAGGCGGATTTTTTATTATTTTTTGTTAACGGCAGTAATAACCTTTTCCAAATAGGCCAGCAACGAAGAAAAATCTGGCTTACCAATTCTTCGCACGAGTCTCGCGTGCTTCAACGTATTTGGTTTGCATGCCGGTTTTGAGGTGGCGGTCAGTGAAATATTGTCAATGCACTAATACCGTTTGTATACTCCGCCAATATTTTGATCGACGTTACGAAAAGCATTCGTCAGAAGACTGTCACGCCTTCGCCGCTAAACGCGCGGCAATGCGAACAGCGATGATAAATCGCTCGCCCGATAACCTTTTTGGAAAACAAACGTTTAATTAAAAATCCAATTCGATGTGGGGCGGAGTAATATTTAATTTCCTTAAACGGACGATCGGCGTTATTAACTTTTGATTAAAAATTTTCACGGAAGGCGAAGCAGGCGCGCGTTACGCCCGGAAGAGAATCGAGGGCACAGCCTTCGAATTCTTTCCCCCGGAGATCGGCGCGGGGTCGTTTTCAAGTTTCGCGAGGGAACTTTTCGAATCGTTCCGCTATTACATATCTTCGGAAAGTTAAACAGGAAATCTGAACTGATCTCGCGCCCGTGTTCAGTGGACCCGCATTATTCTCTGTATGTTTGCATAATCAAATACGGTTTTTTAACATTCACGTTCACCTCGCGCACATACTGTGAAACTATATAAGACGCTACACGAAGAGAATTTTTTCTTAAAGTTTATCCTGAAAATCGTGGGACATGGCACTTCGAAGAATTTTATGCGACTCTTTCGAAACTTTACCATACATTTTACTGGTAGAATTTCGAAAAAACTCTCGTAAAGTTGTTCACAATGCCACGATTACGTGATTTCCAGGGTTAATTTTAAGAGAACATCCTCTCCGTGTACTGTTTCGTACGATTATATAATGCAAAAGTATTCGAGACAAGGCGCGACGGTCCACTGACAATCCGCTAAAGTTAAACGAATCGTACGACGAATACTTGACCGTCCACTTTTCCCAGGAGAAATTCGATACGCCGTGATTCTTAACGCTCCTCTCATCAAACATAAACTCATAAAATATCAACAAAAATAAATTAGGAAAAAAGAAAACAAAAAAACTTGGTAAATCTGATTGGCAGTGTTAATCGTCGTCGATCGCGTATTATGTTACGAGAGAAGACGTGGGCGCCGGAACCGTCGTCCCGGAAGAGATTACACGAATCCCCGTAATTTTCGGATTTTTCGCGCGGCTGCACGGGGGAAAACGCGAACCTCCGTGGGAGGAATAGGGGGGCGGACACGGTCGTTTTTTTCGGCGCTTATCCTCCGCCAATTTTCCCGCCGCGGTAGAATGGCTTTCGTGGTAATCTACCTGGTGAACCCGGGTCTCCCATGGCGCCCTTATCGCCCCGGTAACCCCGTTCGCCGGGCTCACCCTTCGGACCCGGCAGGCCGGGGACGCCCCTCGCCAATGCCAAACCGCTCTCACCCTTGAAACCCTACAATGACACTGCAAGGTCAGATCCAACCAGGTCCTCCATGTGCGCTGTCAATTTCTTTTTCATCTTTGCTTCTACAACGAAGCGTTAATCTGTCTTCTTTCAGAGAGGAGGGAGAGGAGGAGAGGATGGTGTCTCGAGATCTACGTCAATTTTTCGGACGATCACGGTACCTTAAACAGTCCGCGAAATCTTCGCAATTTTCGTCCCCCGAAAGAACCTTCTCTATATCTCGCGTACCAAGATCGTCCAGCTACTTCTGCACTACACAATTAAACACACTTGCGGTTTCAACGAGTGTTGACTCGGTGACGTAGACAACGACTACTAATACTCATGCGACTACGAAGGATTCGTTAGTAAGGGTTCAAATTTAGTAGAAAATTGAGGACTACTGGTATCCCTTTCTCTCTCTCGTGCCGCACGATAACATCTATGATTTATAGTCTCCCCTCATAATTACAACCTGTAGAGCCAGTCCTACTGTGCTTAATAGGTTCCTTTCGTATTCGCAAAACGCAAAAAGGTATCTCATAAATTCTGACTTGTTATATATTGGCAATTACACAGAAATAAAAACTTTCAATTTACACGCCTCGTTATGATGTAACGTGGCAATATTTACATTTGATTTATAACTCGAAACGAAATATTATTAACATAATAGAACGAAGAACAATAGGTAACTGGTGAAGGTTCCAATATAAAAACAATATTAAAGACGAAAAGGGCAAATGCGAGCGCAGTATACACATTTCACTGGGTATAATTTAATAATTTCATAAAATTATTACATTACTATTTTTTTCTGTCTCACTGAAGATGATCCGAAACACGGATTGAAAACGTATATGAGCTCGTTAAATAACATCGACTGAAATATATATCGCGCCTTGATTTCAGCGGCTGGCTCGCATTTGCCCTTTTCTTCTTTAGACACAAAGAAGCTTTATTAAAAATTCACAAGATAATAATCGTAATTCGCAAATGTGGTTCATCGAGAACACGAGAAATGCTGTAAGAGAGAGAAAGAGAGAGGGTGAACGAGGAGTAGGATCGACAGAAAAATTAAATAAAAATAGATACAAATATTAATATCGCGCATAAAATGAGCATAGAGAGAGAGAGAGAGAGAGAGACACCATGGTCGCGACAGTGTAAGCTACATACTTTGACGGGATCTTGAATACTTACGCGTCAGCCTGCAGGCGCTTGCGATCGCCGGTTGATAGGGTTGCGAGAACCTCAACACAACAACAAGCCGGGGGTAGTGGTTATTAGTGATTAGTGAATCGAACCGATACACGGGGGAGAAGAGTAGTGGGGTGGTGTTACTCGCTACATAAACACAAATTAGTTACACAAGCTACGTACACTACACGCCGAGGATCACTACTCACTAACTATACACGCACACACAGACACACGTACACGCACACGCACGCTGTCAAAAGCGCTCGATATCGCCCCCATCGTCCCAAAAAGGACAGTGGCGAACGCGACGAATATCTACACGGTGGTCCGATCAAAAATACCTCGGGGATCCCTCGGCGAATTTCGGGCCTATTTTTCTTTTGCAAACATGTCGGAGGAGATCGTTAGCTTCCTCGGGAATTGCCGACGATGGCGTTCACTTTCGGAAATTTCGTATATAAATTTAAATCCGACGTGAAAAACTACTCGAAGGAGCTTCGTCGCGGGAAGCACGATACTTTCGGAAGAGATCAACTCCAGGTATTGCCCCGGGGATCCGTCGCCAAGGTCTTTTTGAACACATTCGGCACACCCCGTATACGTTAGCTTTAGTTAGACATGTACTTGGCCGCAGCTTTGCAATCGGGACGCACGCAGCGCATCCGGGACAAGCATCCCGGCTTCGCGTCTCGTTAGAGAGGCAAATCGAGCGGACGGGCGAAGTTGCGAGCGAGCTTGCTTTGTGGTCGAATGGCGAATTTTACGGTTCGGTGAGCCGGAGGTAAGTATCCGCGGGCGGACACGTGTATCCGCGAGTTTACCGTCGTGGTTCGACCGCGAAACTGCAGCGGAACTGCCGAAGTTGCCCCGAAGAGTAAATCTCAGCGCGTCCGAGATCGCGTCCGTAGGAGCCGGGTCGCGGGATTTGCGTTATATTCCGCACATTCGCATTTTCCGCGGACGTACATTCCCCTTACTCGCCAAATTATTTCATGGGGCCGTAATCGCGTAAAAAAAAACAATTTGCAAAGCGCAATGGCAATCGTATTAGGCCCGTAGCAGGCTACGGGTTGAGATTGAGATTAGATTGAAATTTAACCGATCGGAGTAAAGTTCACTAATCTCAATCTGATCAGTCTGGTACGGGCTTTAGCAACACTTCTCATTAAATGTTTTCTATAAATATCATTTAGTCTCTCATTGCGCTTAATTCATTAGAAGAAGAAAGATAAACACTGAATTAGTACACTATGTCCAACTTTAAAGAATAGGCCATTAGATGATTAGATTGCGTTTGCTGATGCGGTCGCTTATATGTCTGGCCGCTTTACAGGCGCCTGGCCAAATAATATAATTATTTAATTGAAAGGTATTAGTCGAAATGATAGTGTCTTTTCTATCAAATAATAGAAATTGTTTGGGAATGAAACGGCTAAATTTTTATTCAAACAAATAATGTTTTCCGTAAGGGATATGCTATTTCAATGAAACACATCTCGATCAAATAAATAGGAATACTAAATCCAAAGAAACCTTTTTCTCTGTGCACCTAACAGCTGTGTCGGCTCTTATTGCCCGTTTTGTATTGATCGAATTATTTGCTTGTTTCCTTATCGAGCCTATAACTTCTATTTACTTAAAGTGTTTACTCATTAGTTTAAAATTAGTCATGCTTTTAGCATTACACGCGGTAAATCGCTGTCAAAAGGGTACCCGTTGACTTCACCGACCCGCTTCGTTACGAAATCCGGCTCGCTGTAAATCCACGAAAATAAAATATATAGAGTCGCGGAGAATTTAATAACGTCTAAATGGGACGGAGCACTTTTCTGTCATAAACACACGGACAGGCGGACTTTCGCACATTGCCGCAAGAAACGCACACATGTGCATTAAATATATGTTCAAATGGGCACGTTTGAAAATTAATATCATTAATTTGTATGAAATTTCGTAGAACAATGGCGCATTGTACAAGCACGTTCAATTTATCCCGCACAAAACTTTTATCAGCTCGTCTATATAGTATTCCTGTAGGCTTACCTACTTATATTTAAGTTAGAACCGATTTTATTACATACATTCTAAAATATTATATGTGCAAAGTGCCGACGCGCAGTAAGAGCTAAGATAAAAGAGAATAAAAAAATTAATTAGAAAAGTATTTTCTTCGTTTGATTATGACGAGCTCCGTTTCGTTACACACTATATTTCGAGAACATTACATTTCTATTTCCCTGTCATGTGCCGGCAAGATCGACAAGAAATATATTAAAATTCAACCGCAAAAAGGTGGACAACGGGTGGACCTTGAGAAGCTAATAATCCCTGCAAAACCGGAGTAATTAACTTCGTCGATGAAGTTACATTTCGAATCACGTTTCGACAGACAATTTCAAATATGCTAAATACCACCGTGGTCACCAGCGCAATCATGCCGAAGTGTTTCATTAATTTTCGATGCGGCCACGAGCGCTCGCGGGAAGTCGCGTGTTTGTGTCAATGGATCAATTAACGAGCGTGCGCCGGCGAGTACGCGCGCGGAGGAAATTTTACCTTTTCTTCGCGCGTTCCCGATTCTCAATTTTTCCGGCGGTCTTTCCGCTCGCGGGGAAAACGCGTCGGGTTACAAATGTCCGGGGGATGCGCCGCGCGTGGTCTCCGTTTGCAATAACCGCCGGGAGAGTTACGATCACTCGGCAGATCTACGAGTATACTTACGGTGGACCCGAAAGAGCGGTACGCCAAGCTCTTGGGCGCACTAGTTTACAGGTGTTAGGCGCGTAGGCGTGTAATTCGGCCGGAAGGAGAACGCTTTAAGCCCGCCACCCCCTTGTTCGCTCGCTCGCTTGCTTGCTTTGTTTGCCAGCTCACCAGTCTGCGGTTCGCGAATTTTGCTGGTGATGATGCGCACGAATGCGTGGAGACGATCGACGTCTCGGCATTCGGGCGAAGGGAAAAAAACCGAGAGAAAGAGAGACAGAGAGACGAACAGAGAGAGAGAGAGAGAGAAAAAGAAAGAGTTAGAAGGTGAGAAGAGGGAGAATCCGAGGGGAAACCTCGGATACCGCAATATGGGTACGTGTTATTTGCTGCCACCAACGTTTTATTTTTTCTTTCCTATCTGCTCTCTTTTCCCGTTCCCGCCTGCTATATTCTCCCCTTTTCTTTTCACTTTCCGTTGTTTTTCTTGTCGCATTTCTTTTTACGGGACAGACGGAGTCCCGACAGTCGCTCGTGGTACGTATGCAATTCCGAGGATGGGCACGGGCGGGCGAGGAAAGTTCCCCCCGCAGGAGGCGCGAGAGATTGCGCGCGAAAAGAAGTATGATTTTTGCGAATCAAATGGCGACTGCAACGACGTTGCCGAACGATAAATAACGTATGAAATATTCTGCGGTAAAGTTACAAATGCATGAATTTCGGATTCGACGTTACTCGATTCCGCGACAATGAATACACCGCGACCGCATTTAAAAACCGCCGCTCCCGTTAATTTGCATTGCGCGCCCGAACAAGAGGAATGGTTAATCGGTCGATTAAATTTTTAACGCGGCAAATTCAAATTGCAGACGTGAAACAAAACAGAGAGAGGGAGAGAGAGAGATAGAGAGAGATAGAGAAATTGCGCCCTTTCGTCGCGCGGAGAACTCACGTTTCACGGAAAGCAAACATCTTCCGCGTAGCGAGATTACAAATCGCCTCACGGCGAGGAGCTTCCCTCGGCCCGTAACCGTAACCGAGTGACGATGCTGTTCGGCTGCAGTTTACTCGACGATGCAAATGTGACGGAGTGACGTACGTGCTCATGCTCGCGTGACTGCGTGAAGAGTGCCGTGCCGTGCTGTGCACGCGCGCCGTGCTCTTGCGGCTCGAAGCGTCTCGCAGCGCGCGCGACGGAGTCGCTCGTTTTTGGGGCCGGAGATCTCGGAGATTACAAAATCTAATATTCCGCGAGAGAGACGCGAGACGTCGGCGATGCTCCAAAGTGGGACGAGGAGCCGAGACGGGAAATAAAATAGGAAAAAAAAACAGTCGGACGTTTCTCGCGCGGAAAGGAGAATTGCGGCGTTTGTTTTCCGCGCGGAATCGCGGAGGATTATTTAATCGGTAGAAATGGAAGATCGACGATGGAAATGTCCGGAAGAACCGCGAGCGCGATCTCGAATGCGCCGACGTGATTAACGGTTGAAATTAATGAAATTTGTCAACGAGCAAAAATCGAGAGACGATGAATTTTTCGCTGATTTTGCAAATTAGGTCGTTTAGTATTCTCAAAATCGAGGGTACGGGAGCAAACGAGCGGAGTGAAATCGAAGCGTAGACGCGATGCGAGACCCCCTCCGATTACAACGCGGAATCAAGAGCGACGTAATCGGGAATATCAGATCAGGCAATCCCGGGGTCCGCGCGACGGATATCTTGGAGCGATGCTGAAACACTCGGTCCATATGTACCTACGCACAGACACAGACTGGAGAGGCATGTGTTGCGGCGCGATGTCACAAAACAGAGCTGTATCCCACACGAGGGAGGACTACGGCTACGTCATGCTACGCGCACAAGGGATCTAAACAGTGGACATCCAAGTCAAGAGGCATGCGGTTATCAGCGTCCGAGGGACGTGAGTAATCCGATGTATTTTGCTACCATGCAAAAGCATGCACACGCAGCATGCGGGACGCAGGATGCAAAGGGGGCGTTGAAGGGGACACGGGATATCGGGGAACAGATTGGATGGACCATCCCTTTCTTTCCTTTTTCTTTTTTGCCCTTTTTAATTTCTTTCTGCTTCCTGCTACGTTCGGATTCAATCAACGGATAACGGGATCGGACGAACGGGACGACGGGCTCTGGACGGGGGACGGGCGGGCGGATGGTCGTACGGGGGTTGCTTTGGTCGATGGTCGGCGGCGGTCGGAGGACCTCGCTGAAGCTTACCCTCTTCCCTTGCTTTCCCCGAGCGCCCTTCTCGCCGGGCAGGCCGGGCGGTCCTGTCGGGCCCAGTTCTCCCTTCTCGCCCGGGGACCCTGCGTGCCGTGCATAAGATGAGACATGGTGCCCGCACACCACGCTGGCTCGTCCGCACGCACGCACGCACGCGTGCACGCGAACGAGCCGCGCGGAATTTCCGGGATTGGCGGCCGCATTTCGAAGATTCTCTTCGAGCGATCGAACGCCGAGCGACGTCCGACCGAGTCGCGTGATCGAGCTTTACGGAAGTAAACGTCTGAACCGAGAGAATTCGACGCGGATTTCACAGCGAGCGAGCTGTACGGCGGAATTTCACGACGCGGTCGGCTGATATGTCGCGATGTAAGCTCGAACGTAACGTTATCAGTCAAGACTAAGCGGCTAAGAACTGGAATTACGGTCTGTCAAGTGTACGGATTAATTTACAGCGCAACCTGTTCGACCGTTACTTTTTTACGAATAAAATTCTGACTTGTCCGGTACGGCTCTCAGACAGAGCTGACAGTTGACAGTATGTCGCAACGAGAACGATCAATGCTGTTCTGTCGCGCGGCAAAGGAACTTTTACATCTACATAGTAAGATTTTCTTTCATTTGCTCGCCAGTAATAGAGTAACATTTCTCGTGATACTTGATCGAACGATTAGAGAACATTCCGCCTCTCTACAAATTTTATGTAAATCCAATTGCATCGAGTGATAAATTTATAACTGCATCCCTTTATATTTTATAGAAGGACTTGCCTCCGAAAAGTGAATTTGAAACTTGCTCATCTTCCCGCAACAAATAATATCCACACCCGTAAACCCGTGAACTCGCAACGTTTCGACGCACGGGCTTGTCTTTCCTACGCGTTATCGGCGCTATAAAGTCATGAGTTTTGCAACTGCAAAAATTCCCACGGCGCGCGAAACGAAATTCGAGGATCGCGCCCGAGCAGAGTAAATACGCCGTGTGACGCACGTCGTTGATTCTAAAATACGACTTTGTGCAATATCGACAGTAGCTTTGTGCGACGCCGAGAGTTTCCGCGACTCCGCGCTTGTTGCAGTTCGTGCCATGAAATTGCGAGACGGATTTGTATGTGGCTAAATTAATTCTGTCAGGTGCGCATGTATAATGCCCGGAAACGTTGTTACCCGTCCTTGGTTCTCCGCTGTCGTCGCGCAACGGTATAAAGACGGATTAGCGTTCGCGTAATTTCGTTCTGTCGAATGCATCGGACTCGTCGCAGTCGCTCCCCCCGACGCGATCATATCGCCGGGGCTGCCCCCCATCAACGCTAAATTATTTTCTTGCGCACGGGAAGATAAATCGACGCGAAGCTCTTCATCTAAAATTCGCAACATCTACGAAAAAAAAGGGGGTAAAGTCCCGCCTCTCCGCCAAATCCCCCTTTTCAAGTCTTTATCTTTAGTCTTGATTGGGATAAGAGATTCCATCCCGAGATGTCATCTAATTATCTTTCATTACGGAAACGATCGATTCGATTCAAGGCGAGCAATTTTTTTCCTTTCGAGCACGCGTACTTTTGCAACTGCAATAAAGCCTGCAATTTTCGCGACGATCGTTACGCGCTCCCTCTGAATCTAGCCGGGGATTTGAGGGCGTAAACGAGCGCGTTTAAAACTGTTTCGGTGTTTCCTATTTTTCCCCGGCGATTCTCACTCAATTATAATCACGGAATTCTCCCGCGGATCAATCATGTCGCGAGGCAGGTAACTGATACTCCGGGCGCTTTTGCCAATATCTGACGTATCACGGTCAACACGGCGCGCTGTAAATGGTCGTTTACGAGTAGCGAGATCGGATTCTGAATACGTCCGCGATCGTAAATCATTTTCTCGCCGTCGCGCGGCACAGGCGGGGGTGGCGCGCGAACATTGACGGACGACCGAGTCGTGAGATATTGGCGCGAGGAGGGTCGGAATTTTTTAAGCCGGCAGTCGCGCTCGTCTTCCCGCGACGAGATACTCCCTCGGCTTCCGCGCGCGCCGTGTGCCCCAGGACCGCGCATTTATTACCCTCTGCACTATTCACGACGAGCGTTGCGCGTGGTGTCTCTTGTCTTGTAATTTTAAGCAGGGCTGAATCTTTTACACGCAGAGTATCTCACGGAATTGTCGTGACGGTTCCCGGAGGCTGCAGATTTCTCGGTTGCGCTTAGAAGTGATTTTTTCCCCTCCCCCTCGGCGAATATTTCATGGAAACTCCGCGACGTCGGTGTCGCCTCTTTATAACGTTAGCGCTGCTAAGTATGTCAGCCCGACGAAAATGCAGATCGCGTTACTGGGCTAATTCAATTTTGCGCAACATTAAAATTTACTCCTGAATTTTTCAAATCCGTTTTACCATAACGCGCGCGTCCTAGTTATTTTCTATATAATCCCGGCTTTCAAGCGACGTCGCGTGCGGCGATACTTGAACGCGCTTAAACAACGCTGGCATTCAATTATTCTTCTTTCGTCGCAGAAAGCTTCCCCTAATGCCCCCTGTAAATCGTCACTCTTTTTGCGAGATTCAGTCCCCGCGCGACGAGCCGAGTGCGAGTTTCGCGAGATATCGCCGCGTATATAAATGCGTAGCGCAGGTTTTTCGGACGGTGCCCCTCGAGGACACTCAACTCCCGAAGGGTTAACGCCCGATCTCGCGCGGGACGAGTGGCGTAGAGAGAAAAAAAGGAGGCTCGCGCGCGCGCGAATGGCAAAGAAACATTTGCTCACGGCCGCATACATTACTACACGGCGAGACGTAGCACGTGTATACGCCCACCGTGTAACCGTGCGATCGCCTCTCGATCCTCTCGAGGAACCTGCACGGTCATCCAAGTCGAGATTTCCCCGTCAAACATTTCCGCGTTTCCTACGCACGCGCGCGCACGGAGATAATCGATTCACGGATGACCCAGGTTCGCAAGTCGATGATCAAATCGATATCGATCGTCATTTTTCGGACCGTTTCGTTTGACGACGACTAGATTCTTCATTGAGCTTCGCAAGATCGATAGAGAACCGCATAACACTTGGTCGATGTCTTGTCGACGTATATTTGACGTCTATACAGGGTGTCCCAGGAGAAAGGGTCAATACTCCGGGAGGTGATAGTATCGGCCATTTTGAGTAAAAGTGTTCATATGAATATACGTTCCATTCCCCACTGTTTCCGAGATAGAGCTATTTGAATGTACCGTTGCCAAATTACTGACAAGAAAGAAATACTACGTACTATTTCTAATACTTATTGTTCAAGTGATGTATTGTTTACGGATCTAAATAAATTTTCAAAAATTCCACCGTTAACAACAATGCATTTTTCAACTCTTGTGTGAACATGGCGTGTTCGACATTTGTGAATATGCGAAGCATTTGAAACGTTTCTACAATGTTATCGGCACAATAGTCAACAGACGTGTAAGAGTAAATTAGTTGACATATAGTAGACACCATATTCAAGTCGAGTCGATAAATGTAGATGTTGATTCGACTTCAATAATCATCAATTGAAACACGACGAAATCGTGGACATTTACAGAATATTTTCCGGTTATATCGTAAAGAAATCTTCTAAATATCAACCAGATTATTGATTTGCACATGATCTCAACTTGATTTCAATATGGTATTCACCAGATTCTTCATCGACTTGTGAACCCGGGGAGTGCCGCGTCGTGTTCCGATTCTGAAATGATCGACCTGATCCTCCCGTGGATCAGGGGGACCCCATGAGCCCTTAATCGCACACTGCCCATGAAAAGAATTCACGGCGGGATTGTTAAGTGGAAGATTACAGCATGTCGAATACGGCATGTTAAAATAATAATGTGGAAAATCGACACGTTTCGTATATTCTAATAAAATAAATATAAACTAATAAAATGAAATAATAAAACATACGGTAAAACGTGTAAACTGGAAATGCAGAATATACTGTCGAGAAAATGAAAAATAAACATAGCGACGCGAAGAACGAAAAATACAAAATAACGCTTAGCCCTGCATACGATTTCTTAATGCAATTGGAAAAAGCTACGGTATCAAATTCAAATGAAACGCCGACGAAATAAATAATTTGCATACAAGATTCGCAGAGAGTCACCGTCGCGCCATACTCGTATTCCTCACGGGAGTGCAATTGACGTGTAATGTTTAATCATTTATTTCGTATGCAGATTATCTCGTTTGTATGCTTACCAGGTGGTCCTGGTGGACCAGGTGGGCCTTCGAATACTCCACTTGGAAACTGCTCGCCCTTTAAGGTCGTCGTGAAGCCTCGATCGCCTTTATCACCTTTGTCACCCTGTCGAAAACAAACTTTCGATGACTTCTCGATATTTATTACACATACGGACAGCTTCTCTCGGCATCGTTACAACATATTATTTCCTGAAAGTAAAATTATCTCGTTTCCCTTTCCGCGGCAGTGCCGTCTGACGCGTGTGACAAGTTAATTAAAAGAACACTTTCCTAAATAGCGTTTGATGATCCTTTATCGTGGCAGTATCAAGCGTCGGTAATTAATATGCAGGAACGTGCTTTCGAATGTAATTAATTATAGTTGGATTAAATTAACAATGCGCCGGACGTAATTAATACTCCATTGTTCTGTAATCGCTCTGTTGTACTCCATTAATAATTATCGGTTACGTAACCTTTTGAATGACGCAATATTAAGAGCATAATATCTATGTAACGCCGCGCTTCTTTTTAACGGCAGGTGGCTACGTGCACGTATGTACATTTACCTGTTTGGGCGCGTGCAGTCCTTTGCGCTAAAAAAAAACCAACTCACACGCTCTTCGTCTTTGGATGGAAAGATTCGTCGCGGTTAAGCGAAACTGAGAACGCCGTTGAAATTTGAGAGAAATTCAAAATCCCACGAGATTAGTCGGATTTGTTTCAAACCACGTACTTGAAAGCGCGCGGCCCGTAATCATTACATAATTCCACGGTATAACGTGGTTACCTGCGGTGAGATATCCGTAATATTAAATCACTCCCTGCGGAATTTTGAACACGGTATCGGACGTTTGATATTTCGAAATACGCGAGCCCGCGATTACGCGTGAAATCACGCTTCATAATTTCTATTGGGTAAATAAAGTTAAGTTTAAATTCCGCATTATCAATCCGGCTATCGGCGGACCGGTAATAGGGATAATTTATGCAACGATATGATATAATATATTTATGAGAATAAAATCTATTTATATTATCCTGTAAACATACGTACGGAAATCCTATTATTACGGTAATATATTCTTTGTCCCTCGTCTTTATTTCTTCAATCCCGGGATAATTAGAAATTCTTTTTAACGCTCGTTTTCAATTAATATTAATGAGAATTATTCATCGTTCATAATTATTCATTACACAGGATCGCGAAAAGATTTTTTGGAAATTAACCGGAACCAGAGCAGGTATTTCTTATGCTTGCTAAAAGCCAATCAGTGAATTGTCGCTAAAAACAGTGAATAGTCGCTGATTCACAGTTATAATTTCGTACTGTGCCGCCAAATTTTACAATAAATTGCCATCCTCCTCTCTCGCCTCTTTTCGTTCCTCAGCATCTACGCATTTTGCATCGACCGCTTTCTCTTTCGAGTAATACTGTTATGTTACGTCCTTTTTTCTTTTGCTTTACTATCATTACGCGTAGCGATTTTTATTTGTTCCAATCTTTATTTTACCCCTAATTCTAGTGGGTAGACTTTGCAACAACTTTCTGTTGGTGCCTCACCTTCTGCTTTTCGATTATCAATGTTAACTCTCTTTCACTGTATCTCACGTTTGTAGTAAAATATATTATTATTATAAGTGTGGATAATTGCGTGACTATTCACTGTTTTCAGTGGTAATCCACTGACTCACTTTTAGAGAGTGGATTTTGGGTCGCTGAATCCGCGTTCGTAGCACCGTCACGTTTTAGTTTTTCGGATAATTGAGAAAAATAGTGAAAAGTCTGTCAAAGAAACGTTTCAAGAGAAAGCATTTCAAGCAAAGTTTACTGGGTCGATTTCAATGAAACTTGATTGGGTCAAACATTCCACAAATGTGATTTCAGTGACCCAAAATCTATAAGAAATACCCACTCTGATATTTTGGCGGTCCAGTTAATTTCCCAAAATTTTGTTGTAGTCCTGCGTTAGTAGCGAGATAATTTCCCATATTATTTTTCCCAATTCTACGCGGCGCAATCTCGTCAACAACACTTTGGACGCATTAAAAATTTCTACCGCAAGAAGGACTCGAGAACGAGATTGATTAATTTTAATACAACTTTAAAAAAATCTTTTTTAGCTCCTTATACTTTCACTTTAAAAGTAATGCCAGAAGTATCTAGGGTACCAAGAGAGTGCTACTTTCACCCCTTTCGTGACGGCATGCACCTGTCACGCGGGGGACCGCTGGCCGAGAAAAGCCCTTGAAATCTCTAGGGAAACGGATGATATTTGATACCTCGATGTCCCAAAGACGGGGGACGGGAAATGTGTAACCGGAGATTAATCTCTCGGACTCACCTTGGGACCTGCAAGTCCTGGCGTGCCTGTCGGGCCGATGGGCCCGATCGGCCCAGGCGGGCCCTTCTCTCCTGGTGAGCCAACCTCGCCCGGAATCCCCTGTCTGCCCTCGTGTCCAGGAAGACCCTCGGATCCTGGCGGACCGGGTGGTCCCGGCGGCCCAGGTTCACCCGGCTCTCCCTGTTACGTCCCAAGAGCGTTACGTCGTTACGGCTTTTCTCTCCGGCGAGAGCCCTCGACACAAGAGTGTCTCTCGGTACTCGTCGGTTTGTGCCACGGACTGACGGGGGATCGACAAGGGGAAGAGAGAAGAGGGGGGTGTCAAAGAAGAAGGAGAGCCGTGTATGTGGTGTACGATCTCTCGGGTGAGCGTATGAGGACGGTGGAACAGTAAAAAGAAGTAGATAGGAAAGCAAGAGAACGAAAGATAGACAAAGCCAAAGAGACAAAGAGAGGTAGACGAAGTTAGTAAAGAGTCCAGAGAGCAAGAGAGTGAGAGAGAGAGAGGGGGATAGAAGTACAGAGAGGGGGAGTGTGTGGATCGGCGGGTGGACGCAGGAAAAAGGAGAACTCTCGCGAGAGAATAGTGCATAGAAACGAGATCTCGGCGGCGGGGGAAGGGGGGGGGGGCGTACGGGGTTGCTCCTCACGCGGATTTATGGCTTCACGATGCGACGAGAGTAACAACGGCGAGTTACGGAGCGAACTTTTTTTTATCGTATTATCGCGTTACCGCGCGGTGCCGCTTCGACGATAAGACGAGCGGAGGAGGAGGAGGTTTCGTTCGGCGCGCGGGAATTTTTCATTATCCCTCTCGTAAGAAGACGCCCAAAGATGCTCGAGGTGTAACCGGATCCCGCGGAGAAACACCTCTGTAATGGCCTTTAGGATCGTTTCTTTCCTCCATAGATACTTTCACGCGATCGTTTTCGACGTAATGCAGAAAACTTCCCGACGTGCCGGGGGCCGTTAAAAGACGGTGTCCATCGGACGGAGCTAAAATCCGCGGTACGATAAGTTCGAAGGCAATTTTGAAATATCCTTAAGCGAGCAAGTTTTATCCTTTCTTCTGCAGTTATTGGCACTTGTTCCCGCGGTAAAGTAACTTAACAAAAAGAGCCAAGAGAAAGGTGAGAGAGAGATAAGTTTTGATTATATTTTTAATTAGTTTTAAGTAACGGGATCCTTGCAAAAATGTTTAATTAATTCTCTCGTTTTTACACGCCGTTATCGGAGGGTGATTCGACAGCGAATTTCTTGCCGGGGAAATTTGACGCGCGCCAGAATTTGTCAATTTTTTTCCCCCAAAATTAAATATCTCGACGGTAAAATCGTAAATATTAATATTTTTCGAATTCCTATCGGATTAAAATTCCGGCTGAAATCATCCGAGGGCCAGAAATTTTATTTTTAATAATTAATACTTGCGCGGCACGTTGTATGACGGGCACGAAAAATATCGCTGTCCGTACGTGTCATGTGCGGACCGCTACGCGTGCTCTCCGGTCAAATATTAATTAGACCCTTCATCAAACGCATTCGGGACGATGAATGCCGCGGTTCGTCGAAGGCCCCGGCTATTGAAACAGCATTTTCCAGCGGCGATGAGACAGCCCGCGTACACGAACGAGCAATTAATTTCTGTCACGACCGGAGAGACACATCAGCTGCCCGAGCAACCTCCCCCGAGCAACCACCCCCGTGACGAACGCGCGCGCGGAGAACACGGTTGTATATGCACTCGCGAGAGAGAGAGAGAGAGAGAGAGA
>NW_011967212.1:1930408-1942497 GCF_000949405.1 Vollenhovia emeryi | reverse complement strand
AGAGAGAGAGAGATATAAGCGAGAAAGAGAAAGAGAGAGACGACGACGCGGGGAAGACGATAGGCGCGCGATAACCGCGTCGCGACTCGTCCACATCGAGAGCGCATGCACATGCACGCGATCCGCGACGCACCCCCGGCTCGGACGGTGGCCGAGACAAATAACGATGGATCGTCGTTCGGTGCGTACAGCGGCGACACCCACGTACACACGCACATATGCCCAGGCATACAGAGATGTACGAGCAACGCAACGTTTAGAGAAATCTACGACACGCGGCATGCATGCGCCAGACGTATGTGCATACACACGCACACATATTTCGAGGACGCAGGTGCCCCGCGGATGAAAACTCAACCGGAATAGCCCGTCGAGACGCGTTTTCGGAGATATACGCGGCCGTCGCGGGCATTTTGCGCGAGGGCAACATGTTTCATGACTGGGGGGCGGGGAGGGGGGGGGGGACTGGAATAACTTCGATGAGATATACCTCGGCGCGGCCTATTTTTTAATTTCTCCCCCGCATACGTCGAAACCGATAGAGGCCTGAGGCACCGAGAGCCGTAATTAAACAGGCCTGAATATTCATGCAAGGAGGCAACTGCGAGTGCCCCGTCGTATCGAAGGATGATTAAATCTTTCCAGGTCGTTATCAAAAAAAGAGAACTAAAAATTTATATATGCAATTATCACGACGTGCTATTGTGCATTTTCAGGGAAATTCGGCCGAATAAAATCCCTTCGTTTGAACCCAACGCAATAAGTATCGATTGGCTGTACCTCGCCATCGATGCTCCCGTGACTTTGCTCCCGCGGAATTTTCCGTGAAAAAGCGAGGCGCATCCCACACCGAACATAAATAATCTATTAGATATCTAATGGACATCCACGACAGATTTTTAGGACATCGATGAATACCAAAAAAATATCCGTTGGATGTGCTTTAGATATCCAAATGTCCGCCATACGAGATCTAATAGATATTCATAGGATATTTATGCCAATATCCATTAGACACCCATATCAGTGTCTAGTGGATATTTATATACATGTTATTGCACATGGTTGAATGCGTTTCGATGTCAGCTTTCTCGTAGTGAGCAAGAAAATAGGTAGTCCCATTTAAAAAAACATTGCTACCATCGAAATCTTCACTCCAAGAACTCATTATCCCCCTTCAAATGTAATAACTTTTCCATATGACATTTTTATGTTTAATCAATAATAACCATTCAGGGTGGCAGAGTTAAATAGACCACCCTGTAGATGTCCCATAGATATCCATTACATGTATATTAATATTCATCCGTTAAAATATCTTTCGTATATAATTATTTACGAAGAGCTGTACGCAGTTTTGTAAAATTATGTATGCAATTTGTTCGTACATAACTATATATGATATGTGTTTCAAATTCTGTTCGCTTTGTCAGCAGAGAACAATGTTGGATCGCTTCGTCGGCTCGCCTTTTATATTATTGCAGGATGATTTTTACTTTAGGCCGGTTTTTACTTCAAATGTGCATATCTCAGTGAAACATTATCGTATCGAAACGAGTAAGAAAGTATTTTGAAGGAGAGACTCTGTACTATCGCATACTTTTTATCCCATCAACACTTGCCTCTCGCCATGGATCGTCGTAAACTCGGACGAAAATTTTTCAATTTCGCATGCTCTTGTTTTGTCATCCGCCATTTTGAAAAAAATTATCTCGCAAAACTCCGATGTATCGAATCTTAAAGTAGAAATTTCAAGCTTCAATTTCTTTTTGAAAAACCTTTCCATCACTATTACTCGCGTAGTTATCGCCATTCGAAATTTGGTAATTTTTTGACAAATTTTAGGTGTACCGTTTTTTTTTGACTGAGCGTATTAGATATCCATAGTAGCTATGGACATCACGTGGATCTGTCGAGATCCATTGGACCATTTATTAGATATTTTGTTCCGTGTGGGATGGAAAACGACAAACCTCTCGTATGAATACTTACAATTAGACGAGGTAACGAGGTTCTTTAACAGGAAAATTAACTGCGGTTTCATTATTGAATTCTCGAACGTAGCTCTAGCTGTAGCGCCGCTAGAGAAAGGAAATTTAGCTCATTATGGCTAACCACCGCTTCCAATGTTCCGCGGCCGCGCTATTGTCATTTATTATTTGCGTTACCCTTATGCATTATCACTGCCGTTGCGCCAGGCACTCGTGTATTTTCATGTAAATACATTATCAACAGCGCTCTGCCCGTGTCTTCAAAGGCGTCTCTTCGAGCTCGCGGTCACGGTCCGCGGCATCGCAATTTTATTGAAACAGGTCAGCCCCGCGTTTCCCTTTCAGTGCGGGCCGCACTTTTCAAAGCGGCGTCCTCGAAATGAGCTTTGTTCTCCCAAATCGACCTTCGATGCAACCGCAACCTGACAGTAGTCTCCTCCTTTCCTTTTTCCCCCTTTTTAATAACGTACGCAATCTAACGCGACGAACTATCCGGATCAATCGTCTCGCGTGTACGTCGGATATTCGGGCTTCGGTTGACCAACGCCCGCCGGAGGATCAGCAGTTACTCATTCATTCATTCCCGACAGCTACATCAATACACCATCATCGTGCGATCATGCGACTGCGATACGATCACAGGCAGGTTCTACGGATATCACCTACGCGCTACACAAATCGTCCGCGCATTCATCCAACGGGTGGACACGCGCGCACGCACACACGCACACGCATCGCACTACGCACCACAGAGAGAGAATAGGATAGACTGCAGATGTTACAAAATAGTATCATGCAGCGCACGCACGCACGCGCCCCGCGTGTAGGGGCGCGCGTTGCGATTTTCGCATCGGCATGCGGGACGGATGCGGCGGGGTCGTGCATTTTTTACTCGCGCCTTATGTGCGCCCAGCGTGGCGCGGCCCCGTTGCGCTTTTTCCCCCCCTCTTCCTTTTTTTCCTCTCACGCGCGTTTCCGCCCGGGATTTTTTCGCGGCTACGCGACCACGTAATCCGCGCTTCTCGCGTAAAATTCCCTCTCACGGAGGCGTTCGTGAATTTCGGACGTTTTTTTTCTTTTCTACGTGGTTTTTTTTCCCCTCCCCTTTCCTCTTAGTATTGACATCTCGCCTGCGTGTCGCGTCGAATGCAAAGCTCTATCATTATGAAGATTTATTCGAAAAGTGTCGTTGGCAATAACAATTCCGAGCATTCTATCGAGTGGAACTCGTAAGTTTTGTGATCAGCGGCAGCCTGCCTCGTCAGAATCTTGTTATTCTACTCTCGTTACGAATCGCCACAATTTGTTATTATTATAATTATCTTACGCGCCCGTTGCGTTGCGATAAAAATTGCCAATTCGATTGCCGCAGAGATTTTACCGCAGACATCGCGCGCCAAATTCATCTACGAAAGGTTGTCTTTACCGCATTTACGTCTGAATTTCTCCGATCGCGAAATTCAGGCTCCCCCCGGAAATTCCTTCGCCGACGTTGCCGAATATCTGGAAATTCTTCGACTGCGAATTTGACTCTGCAAATTTTCTACATTGCGAAACTGTAATTCTAAAAATCTTCCGCCTTCGGAATTTGATAAAGCGATGCGCGTCTCGGGCGATATCCCCTTTGAAACCCAAACGGCGCTCGTGGAAGCCCCGCCGTTGTGCCGAGTCAAAGCACCTAGCGCGGCAGTGGATGTACGGAGCGCGTCGGAGGAGGGACCGAGTCCCATCTCCTGCTCCGAAAGAGTATATGGGATATCGCGCCGCGCTCCGCCACCGCGGCCGCGTCTTCGATCTCCCGGGGTGTACGAATTTAACAGCGCCGAGCAGCCGCGGCTGAGCAGCCGAGAGGCTGTATCTGCCTCTCGCGAGAGGATTTGCATTGGAACAGCCGGAGACGGCGGCGGCTTCCCTTCGCGGATTTTTGCGCGGTCTTTCCTCTCGGGACGATCGATCGCCGGGCCGGTGTATACGAGGCGCGCGGTAACTTGTACACGACCCCCGATAGAGAGAGTAGAGTAGAGAGAAAGAGAGAGGAAGACGGGGGGGGGGGGGCGAAAGAATGGAGGTATCGAACCGTAAAGTAAAAGGGTATGTCGTAAGAGTCTGGCGAACCTCGCGAATGTTCGATGTGGCGCGAGCACAGCGGGGATGATTCGATCGCCGTGCGATCTTCCGAGAGTTACAACCCGCTCCCGGGAACTTCCTTCCGCCGTGTTCGCGCCTCGTTCGCTCCCTCGGTCGAACGGTGCTCGGCACGAAGGCCGCGCCGGTCGCGGCTGAACTCCGCCGCGCGATCAAGGGACGGACGCGCGCTCGGTATCGGTTATCCGACCGATAAATAAACCCCGCCGACAGGCCCCGGTCGACGCGACAGCGGGCGAGAACTAAGTTTGCAATCTCGGAGAAAGGGGGGGAATTAATCGCCCCCGGGATTCCGCCGGGGTGGGCAAACTTTTGCAACTTCTTTGCCGCGCGACAGCTCGTTTCAGCGGCGCGTCTTCTACTTTCACCGGCGAATTTAGAGTGATCCCGCGGCGTTTAAGTGTCCTCGAGAAGGTATGAATAAACAGAGGGTAAGTTTCGCGAGTATTCAAATGTCCGTTCGTCCGCGGCCCTTCCTCTCCCGTTTCTTGCGAACCCGAATGTCGAGGAAATTTCGAGGCCCGTGGCCACGATGCTGGAACTTGGTCCGAGCTCCTGGTTCCGAGAAACGTGTAGCCGATCTCGACTCGCGGCCAGAGTGACGTGCCTTGAAGAGTGCAAAGTGACGTTTGCGAAAATATGAGGTAACCACGAGGCGCCCGGTGTACGCGCGATGCTATTTGAACTTTGTAAAAATTCCGAAAAATAAAATTCGTCTTCCGCCAACCGAGATGCGAGTCCCGTTGCAAAGTTCGAGTCGAGCACCATTCGCCGAGGGGGTCGACGAAAATAGGGGGAAGTAGGGGAACTCCCGAAAAGCAGGCGCACTTACTTTCAGTGGTATGATGTTCTGCGCTGAGATATTAACCCCTTTCTCCTGAAGTTCCTAAAAGTAGGTCAATACTACGGGTAAAAAACCAAATCGCTACAAGACAAAAACGGGGGGGGGGGGGGGTAGGGCGAGGGCGAGTTTCGGTACCGGGCGGGATGCGTGTCGGGGGATTCACATCTTTCTTTCTTTTTTTTTCATCGGGGTTCGGGTGGGGAGGGGGTGGTACGGGTTCTCGTATCTGCTCTTCCGAATCCAAGGCATGCCCAGAGAGATATACCTAAATACTGTAACTTAAAGTAAACACCATTACCAACCAAAAACCAAAGTAAACAAAAAAAAGTGCGTCGCCGATGGTCGCCCGTTCGATCACGATCGATAACGCGAGTATCGCGTAGCGAGAATCGATGCGCGCGTCTCGGGGGCAAATTCCTTCCGAGATCGAGATGTTAAACCGGGGTCGACGACCGGCGGGGGGAGGCCGAGGCCCCCCCCGATGCTCGCATCGACGACGCACTTGGTTTCGTGTAAACCAACGAGAGAACGCTACACCGAAAGCACCGCACGAGGCAACGACTAGCTAAAGAACGACTGGACGACGAAGATCCGGCCTGTCGCGCATCCGGCATGTATGCGACGACGCGCGGACACAAAAAGAAAACTGGCATACAGGTGGCGGGATGACGGGGATGAGCGGCCGGGGAGGTGGACGCTGAGGGAACGGGGGATGAAAAGAAGAAGAGAAGAAGCGACGACGACTACGACAGTGTTTTGGACAATGACGAGATGACGGGGTGAGAGACAGCGGGGAGGCGATTGAGGGGGAGACTTGGAGGACGTCCGTCCGGATCGCGACACCGAGAAGCGTGTCGCGCCTTCCGAGGAGGAGGAGGGCCGGTTTACCTTGAGGGCGACGATTTCCGCGTAGCCGAGCGTCCCGCCGCGGAGCGTCGTCACCGACCTCTTTAACCCCAATCCCTGTGCATTGACCCGTAGGCGAGAAAAAAGGCAAGGTTTATTTATTTGCTCTCGTGCTGCGACGCGTCGCGTTTGCCGTTGGCTGCTGCGGCGATCGACGCGTCGACGCGCCGGCGAGCGAGCGCGAAACGGATTTCCCGTGAAATTCGTTTTTTCCACGACGTGTCGGGAAAGAGGCGCGACTGCCAGAGATCGATTCTTTTTTTCCCCTCCCTCTCGCGCCCGTCGAGCTCACCGGCTAAGGCAATCACCGCCGGTCCGGAGTCCGCCGTCCGCATTTTGACGGATGACGTGCGACGGAACAATCGTTTCTCGCCGTTCGAACGCGTGGAACGTCACGGACGAGCTTCGTGACAACTGGCGCGACTCTTTCCCGAGCGATCATCTTCGTCCCGCCATCGTTTAATCGACAAACGTTTACATTGTGCGATTATATCGCCGCGCGATAAATATTCTGTCCTTCTTTCGCACGGCGAAATAAAACATTACCTACACTGATAAAAAAATATTACTTTACTCAAGAAAATTATTCATTAGGTGGCTCCTAATAGCTTCTTATCTTAAATTTAAAAAATAATAAACGAATTAAAACGTGCATTGCTTTAATTTAAGTATCGATTAAATATCAAAGAATAGATAATTTTCAATTAAAAAAATTTCATCTTAATTCCATAAAATGTTTACTAAGGTGTAATTTTCACCGCGAAGAAAATTGGATTTCTTATTTAACAAAAACAATTACTTCATTGGATAAATAGTATTCGACATCTCATGAAATCTTTATTTGAATGTAGAAAATGTACTGATTTAAATTAATTTACTTAATATAATACATTTACTCGAAATGTGATGTTTTTATTCAAATAGAGTAAACATTTACTTGAGTGACAAAAAATAATTTTAAGTAAATCTGTTTACTTAGTTAAAAAAAATTCTTTTGTCAGTGTACCACCAGCTCTATTTACAGACCTTCCGAAGGCATCTGATTGTGCACTCGAAAATATAATAAAATTGAGACTCGCGTCTGCCGCGTGAATTGATGGAAAGTCACAAAATTTTTGTCCCGGGAGAACAATGAATAGTCATCGAACAGTGATCTTTTGGTCGTGAATCGTCTCCGCGCGCGATATGCTGCTCGTCGTCGCGCGGCGAACGCGCCGATCGATAACACCGGGCGCGCTTGTTGCACGCTGCACCGAGAGAACGCGGAGCGTTCGGTGATTTCGCCCTGGACACGAGCGGCGTATGCATATGCATGCGCACGGACCAACGCGTCGCGCACGCATCGCCGTGCTCGCAATAAAATCGACGGACGCCGCTCGGCTTCCAGGGCGAAGCTAGATCCTCGAGAGCCGACGACAGGGGCGAGTGCCCTCCCTCGTCGCGTGACAACTCCGTGAAAAGAAATCGCGCGCGATCGGGCGACGTGCGCGAGTGCGCTCGAGCGGAACGGAGGAGCGGCCCCTCGTCCTCGACCTCAAAAACGCGACGGGTTAAATAAAACACTCCCGGGCCCTTTACGCGGCGCCGGCCGCCGGCGCGAAATGTTATTTCGGCTGCTTTGACGATTTTGCAAATCTCAGCTTTCGCGCGGCAGCCGAGATTTAATTATCACGGATAAACGCGGGTGGCGAATTAGGCCATCCCGGGAGCCTCCGGTTATATGATTTCCCAGAGGATTCGTATAAAAGAGTTCCACTCCGGATCGTTCCAAAGGGAGCTTCCCCGCGCGTGACACCGATTCTTTTTTTCGCCCCGACGCCCCCGATATATTTTTTCAAATTTCCTCGTACCGGAATGACGAAATCCGCGCCATTCGTTCGATTAATCGTCGGTCTTTTGACGCTTCACGGCGCCGCGATCGAGAAGACGTTAATAACGTTCCCGCTCGAGTGCACTTTCACCGCGTGAAATGAGATTTGCAGCTTTACGCGCGATGAAAATATCGTTTCATCCCTTCCGCCCGCGCACCCGCTCCGGCCGTCCCTTCAGGATTTATCCCGTGTTCTTCTCTCGCCGCTTTCTCCCGCCGGCCGCGCCGGCGATACACACGTCCCGCGGTACGCGCGGGGCTCTGCGAGATTGCTCTCTGAAGGACGGCGACGGAGGCTGCCGAGGCGAGAAATGAGAGAAGCGCGGCACGCGTTTTCGCGCCCGTTACGAGTGCGCCGGCGGAATATTGCTCCATTCCGCGCCCGGATAGCGTGGCTTAGATACCTTCACTGCGGACAAGACGTCGAATCCGGGGCTGCCCAGCTCGCCCTTCTGTCCTTTGTCACCGGGTCGGCCCTGCGAACAAAAGAGACGCTGTGTATTACGCAGAGTAATAGCGATCGACAGAACGAGCGGGACTTTCTCGGAGTCCTCTCTGTTGTAGCGTAGTAGCTGGCGCGGTAGTCAAATATCTGTCGGTTCTCGTCGCGCATATTACCTTCTCTCTAAAAATCAATCGGCGATAGTCGCCTGATTGACCTTTAGAGAGTTTATAATTTGTAAACCAGCCGGCTCCGAGAGAAACTTGGAATTTTTGCGCGCGATTCCGAGCGATATTTTAAGAGGACTTTACCGTCTGCTCTTCGTTTGTTAAAATGTTAGGACGATGCGCCGGGATTTCGCTTTCACGTCAACTTTGCGCGTTCAATCACTATGAAGGCACTTGCAGCTTTAATTAAGAATTCTAGCGCTCCCGTTCCGTTCCAAAGATATCCGATGGCGCGGAGCACAAAATGTCCGTACGGAGAGTCTGCAGATTCTGCTATTAAATTAAATGGGATTTCCCTTCAAATAATTTGCCTTTCTAAGGTCCGCGAACAAGTCAGACGCGCGTGCGAGTTTTCGCACTTTAATCTCACCGCCAATTACTCCTCGTAATAACACGCATGATTAGTTTTCCACTACTTTCACAAACGTAATTTTACTCATATCAATGCAAGGACGATAGAGATATCAATGCCCGCTATATAATTCATGCCAATAGGTCAAGAAGCAACACATCTATTACACCTGTCATTGTTCGTTTCTCTTCGTAAGAAGAGTGGAAAAGAATTAGAGTAGTAACAAACAGGGGTGTATTTTCGGGGAGGTAGGGCACTGAGACGCGCCACTTGTTAATTTTCGGCGAGAAAAACAACGGGCTAAGACCAGGATTCGAACCTGGGACCCTCCGCATACCGGGCGAGCGCTCCTCCGACTGAGCTATCCAGGCCCACGCTCGAAACCCCTCTCGCTTACCCACTTTATTTTACCGAATAAAGTAGCGAAATGGCGATACTAACGGCGCGACTCCAGAGTGATGCGTGGTACCTTCCTCAATGGTCTGGTGGACCATCGTGTGGCTGCGGAGTGGCCACATCTCCGAAAACCCCTCTAGCAAATTAACAAATTCCCCACCGTGTCCGAACGACAGGTTGTCCTCGGAGTGAGCGAAACGAGCACGGCCTCCAAAGAAAAAAGTGACTGGACAAATTACAAGACGACTAAAAGGGAAGACGATAGGTAAATTAAGATTAAATCGCACATTTCGTTATACCGCACGTAAAATGCACTAGGATCAGATTGAAGATCTACAGTTGTACTGGAGGAAGGAGGGCAGTCAAAATTCGAACGAAAGCCCGAAATGTAAAAAGTTGAGCCCCGTTTCTGCTCCGCTGCACGTGGTTCATTCGCATCCACTTCCGCGTACTGTATCAATGCGCGCGAACCGTATTTATCCTTCGCGGCGTATCTCGATGAAGAGAACGTAGACCCGCATAAAATTTCGGACTTGGCAAAACTTGCCGTGGAGACACACACACACACGCGAGAGGGACGGATTACGCGATTCAGCGAAGGGTTAAAATCGCGATTTAACAGTTCGTCCGGGGCGGGTCGTGGCGCAGATAGCGCGCGGTTGTAAATTTCCAAGAAGATAAACCTGTGTGTTTGCGCGCCGGATCTTGCCCCCGGAGTAGCGAGTAGAGAGTAAACTCGGCGATCCCGAGGCAAATTGCGGAGTCGCTGTGCTACCCGCTGTAACCCGCGCGCCACGACTATTTGCACGAAATCCGATATAAACGCCGGATTCGTTATTCGAATCTCGGAATACCCTTAGTACGGGCACCGCGCGGGTATTGGTCGCCGGCGACTGTGTACACACTCGTTTGCCACACTCGTTTAAAAAGAAAACGCCGGCCGGGCAAAGAGAGGAGCGCGAGGAAGGAGCCGATCGTGCGGGTCCTTTCTTCCCGGCCATCGACAGAACAAACAACTCGCGATATTTGCAATGCACTTATTGCTCTCTCCCTCCCTTCTCTCTCTTTCTATCTCTCTCTTTCTCTTTCTCTTACTCCTCCGCCTCCCTTCCTCTCTCTCTCTTTTTCAATCGCGCGCGTACTCGGTCTTTTCTCCTCGGACACATTCCCTCGCTATCTGTTTGCTCTGTCGTTTGTACCTTACCGCCACCGGGATCCAGTCACGTCAGCGTCCTGCCACGCAACACGTCCTCATGTATATTCTCCCCAATCTTATCGCGTACCTGAGCGTACGGAGTATTTCCGGCAATCATCGTCCGTCAATTCTTCGAAGCGGATGGCTCTTTAATGAACGTTCTATCGGACACAAACTCTTTTTATTTCCTAGCGCGCGTTACCCCTCGGTGGTCTGCGTGTCTCAAATTATGACGATATTCAATTAAAGTCCGCTCGAGATCAAGTAAGAAGTTATACCTTCTTATCTAGTTGCCCGCATCGCGAAAACACTTATTAGCGTGTCGTCAGCCCTCTTAATTAATCACGTAGCGTCTGTAATTAAGGGAAATGGCAGTAATTCCGCGACATCCTGCGCGACATCAAACGTATACGCGGCACACTGCCGGGCACGCGTGTGTACACGGCCAGGACAGAGGCTTGTGTTCTCCACGGTAGGGCAAACTAGGTGGCCACAAAGGGCCACCGACGCGCATACAACGGCCTGTCATGCGAAAAGACTCTTTGCGTGTCACGAAGACCTTGCATAACCGAGAGTCACGCGTATGTACGAGGATGCATGTACGGGGATTATAATACAAGGACCCGGTCGTGTAACCAGCACGAGCCTCGTGCGGAGCGCGTCTCGTGCGCCGGGACGGGTCGGCCAAGTCAACACGCAGCCCGCGGAACTTCTCTATCCGAATTTACGTACTCCGTTAGATGACGATTCTCATCTTACGTCTCGCGAACGCGAATACACGGATCCGATCTCCGTCTCGAGACGACAATTTTCAAAGCAACGACGTCTCGCGTCCACAGTTTGTACGTGCGACCGTTAGACAGATGTATAACGAGACGGCGAGAGATAAGGAACGCGGTATGATCGATCTGTGCTCGCGTCATTCCGATTTTCGCGTCTACTCTCCCGAGGAGACACGCCGCCATTATCTATGTATGGGCTGTTGTACACTTACGGTAGACGATAAGCGAAACAACGGCGACAGTGACGGCCTTCCCCGTATCGCGACTTTATACGCCTCAGGCGAGGAGGAAACCGCTGACCAAAATCTTGTACATACACCAATACCCACTAATGCCCGGTGGGCATTACTTTATCTTGTTATCTTATTTTATCTTATTTATCTTATTTTAACTTTATAACGCCCCAGCAAGGCCTAATGCCTAAAAAAGGCTAGTAATGCCAAGTAATGCCCAGTAATGCCGCAAAACTGTACACCACAATGCCCTCAGCGGTTTACCCCTCGGTCTCAGGCCTGGTTTTTCATTTTCTGGTTAACTGTTGACCAGAGGTTAATAAACTCTCCATCTTTTTCTATATTATTAGAGGAGGATCCGCTATTAATGGGAGATAGGCTCCTAATACGAGATAGCGGAGTTTCTGCCAAATTAATAAATTCCACCATGAATTTATTGCCCTTGGAGTGAAATATGTTTAGTGGAGAATTCATTGTTAGGCCGTGTAATCGTTGCGAAAGAAGATTTGCGATCGAATGTGGGTGGTTGAAAACCTGCTATCTCGCATTAGAAACCCATCTCTTATGCAGACTCGCGCATGTAGTTGAATAAATCCAATCGTGTGCAAAGGACTCGCAAGTTTCCATCAACGTTCAAGTTAAAAGATTTGCCATTGAATTTGGACGTTGAAAACCTACGATCTCATAACAGAGGACTTTCCTCTAC
>NW_011967212.1:1914151-1928019 GCF_000949405.1 Vollenhovia emeryi | reverse complement strand
GAAGAGACGGATAATTGGCTGACCTCTGGTGAACATTTAACCAGCAAATGGAAAACCGGGCCTTACGTACGTTCGGCGCGAAAAGAAGGTGCCAGCGGGCCAATTGACGAGTAGGTTCGAACGATGAATCGGACTGGAGGTAGACGATCGGGCGCGACGAGTAACCGCCTCCCAACGAGCACAGCGGAGTTAATAGAGTAAGTGAGCGCGAGCGAGCGAGCAAATCTTCAATTTAAAATCCGATTCATCTTCCAATCCTATTTGCGACCGCCGCCACTACAGACGCGAGCAAGGGTATGTAGTTGTCTTAATAAATCACGATAACTTGCAGCTACGTCGGTACGTTAGAAAAATTAAATGTAAATTTCTACACTGGGTTCTAATAAGCTACATTTGTTCGCGAGGGCCGAACAACTTGATTTATTAACAATAGCGACGTTACGCAGCGCAATAACGATAACGTTTCCTTTATAATCCTCCCGTAACGAAGCTCTTTTCACTGCGTAAATATATTCGTAGACGAGAGAAATTAACGGCGAACTTGTCTAATATTTTTTTTACGTTATAAAAAAAGTTTCCACGGTTAAAAAGTCGACGTCTGTCTGCAGCCCCGTGGATTATTATCGCAGCTTTAATGTACTTTCTGTTGTTCACCGATACGCTACGCGTTGTATTAAAATTCCAGAGGGACACTTTGCTCGACCGATCTTCAGAATCTCCGTCGAAAGGACAATAAGACGACGATTTTTCCCGATCATAGCTGTATTTTCGACATTCGAGTCCGTATAAATGCCAGCGAAAAATATCTGCCTCGAATGCTCGTAATGTTCCACCATTTGATTCTAAACTTCGATATACGTTTTCATTCGCGCCGCCCGCGTTTAATCCGCGCCCGTCAAAAACTGAGCCTGATAGCGAGATGTACGGTATATCGAATTTATCACTCATGTGATTGATCATCCTGCATTTTTGCGGCTAATTCGTTCAACACGCGTCAGCTGTTGTGTACAAGGGCCTCGAGGAAAAAACGAGCGCCAGGCGTCCGAAAAATGAGTCCGAAACGATTGGTACAACCATCGAACGCGCTGCCGTTCGTGCAATCGAAGATCGCAACTCGAATACCGATCGAGCCGTATCTCGAAATACCAAGACTAAGTATCTTACTCCGACTCCTGCTGAAATGCGAAAGTAGACCGGAAAAGTTTCATCCTTTTAGGAACAGCTGCGTTTGACGGAAACTCGATATCAAAATTCTTGTTCTCTCTCACTCTCGCTTTCCCCCCTCCCCTCTCTCGTGTCATTATCTTTACGTCCGTCATTTCGAGCGTATACGATTTCGTTGCCTCCTCGATCGTCATCTTTTCCGACGAGATCCCTTCTGTATATAAAATCGAAGTACGTATTTAACTAAATCGACTGGGAAGAAAGAGGAGAGGCACGCCATTTAAATAAACTGTCACTCTCGTATTCGAGAACAGTGAAATAGGTGCTCCGAAAATGTCTCTAGCGACCCCGTTTCGCAGCTGCGCAATTAGGACAGGAAATCTAGATAAGGCATCTAATTTTATGTCGCGTCGATTAAAATGTATACGAACGATCGTCCGATATCGACGGTTCCGTCAGGCAAGAGATTCCAGGCGTATCTCGTACATTTAATCGCGAGCCGATTGTTTCGCAGTTTTTAACGCGTTTTTTTTTCTGATCGATTTGATGAAATAAAATATGTTAAAAATGTCATAAATCCACGCAGCCAGGCGGTATCCGCGCGATCGCGAGTAAAAAGAAGAAATTGTCGGATTTATTACGATGACACCTCGCGTATGCATAAATTTCGAAAACAGGTTTCTCGCCGCACGATATATATTATGATTAAAGCCCTCCGACGCCCATAACCATTATTCTATCAAACAATGTTATTCTCAGAACGCTAAGCGTCGCGAAATAAAATATCGCCTCGCGCGTTTTTCACGAAGCAATTAATTTCGCACGCTTGTAGCGCCGCGGCTAAATTAAAATGTAAATTATGCGGTGAACTTACCGGATCACCTTTGGGCCCGTCCAAGCCGATGGGTCCCTGAAAGAACACCGCCAGTGAGTGCCAGTCGTCGCTCACGCGTCCGTAACGACGTACGAAGAAAAGTGAAAAATTGCGTGCGGGCCGAGCGAGCCCTTGGAAATCTCATTCCTTGTGTATGTAACATGTAATAAACACGAGGCGAGCGCGACAAACCAGAACCGTGATGATGAGTCGTTATGCTTCCAGGCGCGACAAAAGTGCATTCGCATGATCCTCTCGTTCGCGACGAGCGAGAATCGCGGGAGGAAGCGCTGTTAATAGAAAATTTTATTCGGCACACGTGAATGTTTAATATCGCGCAGCTTCGATCCTGATGGGGCAACTTTCATATTTGATGCCGGGTCATATCTCGAAATTGCTGTTTCGCCATCGCGCCAATTTATACTGAATTTCTTTCGTTATCGTTGCTACCGTGATTAATCAGACTCGACAGATAAATGTCAGTTATTTTACGTTTTCTATCTAATTTGCGTGTTTCTCATTACGCGCAATTCAAACGAGAGGAGACGCGCAACGGCTCCCTTTATCGATTCATCGAATTTTACAAATTCGCGCGTACAACGTTGGAAAGGGCTAATTTCCCGCGAAAGAATTTCACCTCCCGACACGACCTAAATTCTACTAAAACGAACGCTTCGCCAAGTGCCACTCGAGATATTCATTTCTCTATGGACCGATCGATCGCGGGTCTCCAGTTGTTCGGTAATTACAGCTTCATCGGAACGACAACGTGATACTTGGTAAATCGGAAACGTTGATAGGCGACTCAAGATTGCCAGCAATTAAAACGAGGAGTGATACTCGCAGCGAGCGAAGAATGCAATTAACCCGTTTCCTCGTACACCAGACGCGTATAACAGTTGCACCTTCAGTCGTCAAAGCGACGCGCGATACAATGTTGCAGGCGAGAATGCCGGGGTCCGATTTCGCGCTCTGGTCGCGCGTACGAGTCGCGCCGACACGTGATACATATAAAAAAAAAAGAGAACAAAAATCGAGATGAACAGCTTATATCTCTCGAGAGCCGGAAGAGGATCCAGTTCGAGAGACGGCTCGCGGATAAAGAAGCAGGTCATACGAGCAAAAGTCGCATATCAGCGGCTACATGATACGCATTAATGGTACTTAATGGCTGTTATGTTCGATGCGTATGGTGTGCTGAGAGCCCGTGGTGTTTAAGAGACGCGACAGCAAGAAAGAGACAGACAGAGAGAGAGAGAGAGAGAGAAAGAGAAAGAGAGAGACGCGGAGAAACGCATGCAAATGCGAGGATACGAGACAGACAAGACAGACGTACGCAGGCAGATAGAAGCGAGAAGGAGTGTTGGAGAAAGAAAATAAAAAATAATATACCGGAAAACCGTTCTTGCCCGGCGTCCCGGCCACACCCTGTAAGAAGGGGTATAAAAAATTAAAAACTCGTTTACACGAGGAGACGGGAGAGGGAGGAGGGGGGGGGGGGATTTACTCAGGGTACTCTCTCGCGCGCATGCAAAAGCGATTATTTCGCGGACCGGCCGATCGTGCCCGCGATATTATCGGTCCCGCTCGCGCGCATACACGTATACGCGTGTACGCGCATATACACGGATCCCGGCTGTAAGGACGCGTACACCCTGCCGCCCGCCGATAATTATTCCGGCCAATTAGATATTCCACGGGCGTATAAGCACGCGCGCACGCACGCCGGCGTGCCGGTCCGTTCCCTCCCCGTTCCGCTGGGTGCTCCGCCAATCCTGATCTTCGCTCGCGCGACGATGCGCTCGCTCGATCGGCGATCGCGAGGGAAATCCGATCGCGCGCGCTCCTGGAACACCCACGATGCTGCAGGCCGAAGGTAGAAACCCGCTCGTCGCGACGGGCGCAAAATTTCGACGTGGCTCATCGAGCCCGGCGGATAACGATCCGGCCCTTTAAATCCATTATTCCTCGTAATTTTGAAAATTAATTCGGCAGACGGTTCCAAGTTGGGAAAGAAAAACAATAAAGATTAAACAATAAATCAAAGTTTAAGGAGAGAACAGTAGCCCTTGAGTTCTGTATTAGGGTCGAAAATGTGAGTGAGTCGTTGTACACGTACGCACTTTGCGACTAATTAATTACTCCTTGACGTAATGTAAGTTGGTATCGCGCGGGTGAGATTAATTTGTTTCTCCATTAGTAACAACGTTATCGTAACTTCGCGCTTTAATCGCCGAGTCATCCGACATCGATATTTCTTTGTAAAATGCAACCCGCAGGAAAGTACCAATTAAATGCCGAACCAGCTCCTTCCGCAACGGGAGTGCGATTTAATTTTTTTATCTGGCGTAATTACGCGAGAAAGTTTTCGATAATATTTATGCTGAATTGAAGACACGCCCGCAGGAGCGGTCGACCAAACTCCTACTTCCCGAGGAGGAAAAAAGATTGATTTCACCCGGAGAACAATTTTGTAACACGCGCCATGATTGACACACGGTCACTCGGCTCGTTCTCTGAAGCTAACGGTACACGACACTATTTTTCCTACTTGCTTACGACAGCCAATCAGGATTCAGCCCGAAGTCACCAGATCGAAAACTCTGTATCCCGATTGGCTCTCGTAAGCGATCCAGGAAGGAAAATGGTATCGCGTGCCGTTGACTTTAGTCCCAGTCCACAATAGATGATTTAAGCGCTAAGCCCTAAGAAATTGACCAATCGCAGTCGAAAATGAGAAGAATACTTTAAGCTTAGCTTAATTCGTTCTTCGTCTCGTTCTAAAGTAACAGTTGGACACCGGGCCTCAGGGTTTAGGGCTTTAGTCTCCTATTGTAGACTAATTGGGACTAATAGACTATTGGGACTAAACCTTACGACCGTCCTCGCCGGGAGTATGGCTTGTCGTACACAAAATTGCGTAGCTAGCATATGCATAGCATAAGACCGTCTAGACCAATGAGAATGTTATGTAAATCAATGTGGCGATTCAAGTTTAGACGGTTCTTATGCTATGCGTATGTAGCTATGCAATTTTGTGTCCGACGGCCCTATGTCTTCAATTCTCCTTGTGCGACGTCCACAATAACATCTTTAAGACCTATCGAATGTGAGGAGAATAATCGGCTGCGACTGGTCATTTTCTTATGTCCTAAAGATCTCATTGTAGACGCCGCATAGCGTTGGTCTACAACCTTGCTTTAAGTAAGCTGTAAGCCTTAAGTCGTAAGACATTAACTATCACAGACATTTATTCCCCTCGCTCTCAACTGTGATTGGTTAATTTCTTACGGCCTAAGGCTCACGGCTTACTTAAAGCAAGATTGTAGACCGACACTTATCGGGCGCGCGTGTGCACAAGTCTCTGGCAAAAGTGCGTACATTAGTCACCACTCACAATCAGTGTACTCGTTATCAGTCTCGAGTCCAGAAAAGGGGGACAGGGGAGGTAACATAACGCGTACCGTTAACTACTACTTCATGCATGGAGCTGCTGCACTCCCTAATAAACACACTCGCGCACACAACTGCACGTGCGATGTATCTCAGTGCACTAATACCGGATATATATATTATATATATATACGGCGCACACACACTTCGCACGATAGCGAAGTATCGGCAACTCACCGGCGCACCGGGTTCTCCGGGATCGCCCTTCTTCCCTTTCTTGCCCCTCTTTCCGGGTGGACCCGGCTCACCGGGTGGACCTGAAACACGAACAACGGAACTATGAAGTCGTACGTATACCTGAAATACGTTCAATTCTCTCTTAGCGAGAGAACAGCAGGCGCAGTTACGGTCGTCGAACAAGAAAAATGTATCCCGGGGATAAGTATTTCAACTTGTCTTACAGCTACGTTATAAAAGAACCGAGCTTGCTTAAATCTTTAAACGAGTCGTTCGAGCTGAGCGAACTAGTCACCTCGCGTGTTTCACGCTTCAAAGTGTACGAAAATGTTATTTATTCGCAACACCCAGAAAAAAGATTTAGTTAGGTTAAATGAATGAGACACGCTGAAATCGCATTTCTTTGAATGTACTAAATTTTTATCTGCCTTTAGTAAAATAATTTGCTAGATTTGAAGAAAGATGTGAATTCTCTTAGAAATTCCAGTCTCAATCAAATTAAATCCTGGCCAAGAGGTCATTTCTTCGAAATTAAATAAAAGTCTAACGAGGTGGAAATTCAAACGAATCTGTTTCATTTCAAACTTTTTTTCTGGATGTAGCTACGTAACACATGTTCTGCGCGCTTCGAACGTGCGATTTTAGATAAGAGCGCGTGTCGCTCTTACAAAATCCTCTAACCGCCGTCGCAGTGCTCCACAGCAGCGAGAGGATCTTTATAGCAAAACGAGAATGTCCATTTGAAGATTCCGAGTATCCAAGTTTACGCGGAAGAATGTTTACCCCGGGGCCGGTCGTTTAGAGAGTAAAACCACCACGGACACCCTGTACAGCCCGAGCGTTATCGCTAACGAAGTGTTACCATAGCGGTGAAAATGAGTTTCGGGATTGCGCCCGCGGATAAACTTCGGCGACAGCTATATGGGGTGCGTCGACTCCGTGTTTCGCTCATAGATATTTAGGGATAAATTCGAACCAGTGGACTATAATCATTGTCACATGTAGTTTCGTAGCCCTCCAGCTGTTGATATCGCAATTTATTTATAAACGACTGCGCGTGCAATTCTACCCGCCTCGTATCTCGTGACGATCCGAGTTTCAACGTTAAGCAGTTGCGTAATCACACGTGGCACGGCGCGCGGACAAATCTATCATTATCCTAACTTCATTCACGCGGTTGCGTGATGAAAGGGCATCCGGTGACGGCGGACCACCCCGTGGGTGCGCGAGTGCCGGCGGGTCGGAACCGAACGGGCGAAAAGACCGATAGATTTGACGCGTAATGAAATTACATCGTCGTTCTCGTCCGAAGGGTTTCCGAAAATCGAGGGGGAACGAGCGCGCGGCGTGCAGGCGAAAATCTGATCGACCGGCTCCGCGGCATGAACGTAACGGCACTAATTCTTTTATTTGACATTTGATTTTTTTTCCATTTTATTTGACATGGCTTCGGCAGTGGACGTTACGCCCGTTACGTGTACGTATCCTCTTTTCGGCTTCATTACTTGCAAAAACGAAAATCCGGACTTGCCACCCCCGTTTCGACGAGCGCAACGAATGGAAATGTACTGTACAACGCCGTGTTCCGATGTTCGGCCCGCCGTGGTTAAACAATATCATTCTGAAAAAGGAAACTCGGATCTACACGATTTCCTATTCGTAAGCGTGGAGCGCGATTTCCCTGCACCCGAGAGCATTTAACGAATGGTCGCGGTCGAACTAGCGCAGTTCACGAATTAAGAGACAGTCTTTTTCTCTCCTCGCAGCAGACTGCAGGGCACTCAAAAATAATTAACGAAGCATTTGGACAAGATTTACCTTGTCTTTTGTCTTTTGAGAAAGTTTTATCGCGGAAACGCCAACCACGAATTCGTGTAACTCATTAAAAGTACTTAACGTCCTTTACGGAAACTGCACTTTTTAGCGGCTAAAGTGAAAATTGTGATGAATCACAAACAAATAGGCGTAGTAAATTGGACATGCATTTCCATGACGATACGCCTCGCCTGAGGGTGGGATGCTGCTGCAACTCGTCTCTCGCGTTATTCTAATTTCCGGCAGGGACTTGCCTGACATTCAGGGCCGAAGAACCCTCTCTCTGTTCCTCTTTCTCCCCCCCCCTCCCTCTCTCTCTCTCTCTCGGAGAACAATTCGATCGTGATTTATTCCCGGGGCTGCTGGCCGCTCGGACAAGGGCGACGAGCGGTTCTCCTTTTATTTTCCATTTATCGCCACCGGCAAACATCGCGCAGGGGATGACGTCATATCCTCCGGAGAGGGAAGCCGCGAACCGAAGCCGCCCGCGGGGACGGAGCGCATCACATCGCAATGGACGGTAACTTTGACCAGATTTTTTTACAATCGAAGGCCTTGAGGCGATAACGCGCAAAGCTGCGCGAGGGAAAAGTTGCACGAAAAAAAAACCCGAAGTTTTTTTTCTAGTAGAAGTGTCGGCAAACTTGTAGGCGAACGTCAGCTGACGTCCGATGTCTGACAGCGTTTGTTTACGTAGCCTACTTACCATTTATTTATAAAGATTTTGTCTGCGGAAATAATTCGTACATATTTGATTTTTCTCGGATACAAATAGGATACAAGCAATCGGAAATCTAGATTCATCCAATATAGCGCAATGGTCCAAATTTTAGAAGAGATGTTATTGTTCAATTTACAGTGGATCATGTTTCAAAGAACATTTTATATTAAAAAAAAAACACCTATTTGAAACTATTTTGGAAAGTCCCTAACTATATGATTTTACCAGCGCGACGTTCTTATCGCAGCGATGTAACAAATGAACGTAACGAATGAACAAACGGATGAATAATTATCATAAAAGCTGATCGATATTACGAATTAATTAATATTAATAAGAGTCTTACTCAGCTGCCCGTTATTAAATGAATAAAGTACGACCAGAGAGTTTAGCCGCGAAAATTTGTCGGAATCAAACTCACACCCACTCTCCCTCTCTCTCTCTCTCGGGGTGGATATGAGCACACTCCATTTAATAGACACGAAACTGTCAGTACGATCGCCGGTAGCGTTCCACAGCAATTCCGGATAATCTGCCCTGACGGTTACACCTCGTCCGTAATCCACGACGTGTGTAGAAATAACGACGTACGTGCCGATCGCGCGTATTTCTCGGCGGCAGCTGGCGAGCCGCGTATGGACGTGTACGTCTCCCGGGAGACCGCACCGGTTTGTATCTCGCATCTCCGAATAAAAAGTCAGAGAAGGCAAGATGGCATAATCCCGCCGCACGTCGAGACGCACGGCCCTTTCGAGGATTACGCGGCGACGGGATGCGGCTACTGGATATGTATACCCGAGACGGCTCTATCAAAATTATATGAGTCAAGCGCGGCGCGCCACTTTTAAACTCGACGCGGATTTACCAGCGATACGAGCTCGCGAGAGACGAACGGGTTATTTAAACGATGCGCGACATATATACTTTCCGAAACATCGTGACTTAAGGGGATGCTGGGAGTGATTCTGCACTTTTGCACCTTTCTAATCTAGAAACTGTTAGTTCACGGAAACATTTGTGTAATATACCAATTAAATGGCTTACGTGTGTAGATCGAAAGCAGCTTGCTATTCCGGCTAAATGAAAGAACAATATGGCATCACTGAAACTAAGTTTGTAAGTCTAAGAAAAAATAATAGTGAGAGCAACACACATACTACATGTACTGTATGTGTGTATTGCTCACTATTATTTCTTATTAGACCTACAAACTTATTGTTAGCTTCAGCGATGCCATATTGTTCTGTAATTTAGCCGCAATAGCAAGCTGCTTTCGATCTGCACACGTAAGCCATTTTATTTGTATATTACACGCATGTTTCCACGAAACAGACAGTTTCAAGTGCAATAGGTGCAAAAGTGCAGAATCACTCCAGCATCCAACGATAAATGAAAGTTCCCCAGTATGAGACAGCAGGTTTTCAACATCCAAATTCAATCGTGATTCTTTTTTCGCAACGATTACACGATCTAACAATGACTTTTCCACCGAACAAATTTCACTTCAAAGGCAATAAATTCGCGGTGGAACCGTAAAATAACGCCTGTTAATTCAGCAGGAAGCCGCTATCTCATAATAGGAGCCTGTCTCATAATAAGGGACTTTCCTCTATAGCGATAAAAATACACCGTTCCACTTTGAAAAATTGGCATGTCACTCTCGTCGTACTCGACGATTTGCTTTTTGCAACGTAACGCGATATCCAGTTCCCGCGGCAGGCGCCGCGCGCGATAAGAAACGACGAGCGCGAGTTCGGTAATGCCCCCCGGTACAGGGTGGAGGAAGGCAGGCGCGCGAACGGGACGAAGAAGCCGACGACGGCGAGGCAAGGATCGATCGATGTCGATCAGCATCGAGATAAAAAAAAAGAGGCGACTCCCCCTCGCTCGTCTCGGCCGCCCCGCTATTCTCTCGGCGCGGCGCGGCAAGTTTTCGCCGCCCCGCGGTTCTCATCAGACCACGCGATGACGGGTGCCGCCGCGTCGCGCCGCCTCCCCCGAAGACTTGTACTTGTCGCGAGTACCCGGGGTATAACGAGGAAAGTTTGCTACCGGCGGACGTTGCTGATCGCTCGCGGCTCGGCAAGAAGCGACCAAAACGAACTTTGCGAGCCGCAACGCGGCCGTCATGTCGAGCGGTTCCGCGATACGTCGAGACCAAATATATGAAGGGTAGAAGGGGGTAGGGATGACAGCTGTCGCGTGGATTAACGAGAACTTTAAAATGAAATTTTTTTTTGCAAACGCAATAAATCAGTCGCGTTGCGTTTCGGAGCCGGTAAGTATTTCACGAAGCCAGGATTCAGGCATACGCATCAGCGTCTAATGAAACCCTCGTTTGAACTTAATTGTCTGTTAATTGCAACTTATTTAAGGTGTTCATTTATAAAAATATTTAATATTAGAAAAACTCAGCCGACGCGCTGTAACGGAAGGCGACGTGCGCTTCAAGGCTTTCATCCGAGTAAACTGGAGAATAAAATTCCACACGTAGTTCGCCACTTGAAGGGAGGTGCAGAAAAGGGGGACGTTTCAGCAACTTCTCTCGGGATATCAGGACGCCAGGTCCGACGTACGCGCTTATCAAGAGAAACAATTAATTTCCCATCCGAAAATTCCACGTGTCTCCATTTCGTTCGAGCCAACTAGTCGCGCTGTTGCTTATTTATTCCACGGTGCGATGTGAAACGGCATAGCACGCATTCTTAAAAGCACAGCTGAACTCCGGTACGTTCGCGGGACGTGGCACTTGCCGCTCCAATCGGCGCCGTAGAATGCGCTCCGTTCGCGTCTGGTGCGTCTCGCTTACCGGGGGATAGTTCGCATACGTGCGATTCCAAGCGGCATAGCGGCCCAATTGCTCGGTAATTCGGCGCGTCTTTTCGCCGCGGGGCGATTCGCACGAGCGTGCACCGGGCGTGGGCGCGGGACGAGGCGGGGGCCGCGGCGCGTCGCGCCGAGGACGTCGGAGAGAAAATAAAGAGGAAACACGCGCGGGAAAATAACCGCGCAGTCTAGACACGACTGAAATACTTCGGTACGGGGCGATTTGTGCGGAACGGGGAGAAACTTGCATCTCTCGCTCCCGCGGGAAACCTCCGCGTCTCTCTCTCTCTCTCTCTCTTTCTTTCTCCCTCGCGCGTTTCGATATTGTCAACTCTCTCGGAATCTCTCGAGTGAATGAGAACGAGATTAACGCGACGTTTTGGCAAAGTTCCGAGGACAGAGAAAGAGAGAGGAGGGAGGAGGGAGGGAGCGAGACAAGGAAGCGAGCGTGTATACAACGCGCGGCGCGTTAACGACACACCGCGCGCTCGTTCCGCAAAATGGAGTCACGCGGGTGGAAAATGATCGCGGTGGCGGCGACGGCCGTAAAAGCCCCCGGTGCGCGTAGGAGCATTCTCCGACAGGCGCATTTTCCGTGGGATTTCCTCCGTTTCTATTAGGCGCCGGCGGGACGCGAGGCAGCGGCCTTTTCTCCGCGAGCGTTCGACGGGAAAAGAGATCGACCGGATTCCCCCACGGTCCACGGAGCAGCCGCGAGGACTGCCGGAGCCGAGGCAGTGCGTCAGGATCGACTGACGCTGATTAGCCCCATTTTTTTCCCGCCACGTCCCTCGCGTAATAACCGGGGCTATAATTCAAAGGGAACGACGGCTCGCCGGGACCGATTGATCATCGCCGCGCTTTCAATCCCGAGTATCCTTTGTTTCATCTATAATATGCGAACGCACGCTAATGCCGTCGTTATAATTCATGGAGATATTGCGATTTCAAGTCAGTCGACGTTGAAGGGGCTCAAGCGGGAAGTCAAGTGGCATTACGATGTCTCCGGGACGTATTTGGGAAAATTGTGGCAGAATTTTGCGCAATTTTCAATAGCGAACAGATAAATTGATACGAGAATCGTGTGTTCTCTACGGGAAGAGTGGGTGACATAAATAAACCCGCGTAAATCTAATAAAAATGCTGGCTCTCTTACGATGACAGTTTGTTTTCAGGTCATTTAGCGTTCCGCGCGTGGCGCGCAAATTCATCGATTGACACGAGCAGCAGACACAGTTTAGATAACGCGTAAAAAAAAAGTCAAACGGATTTATCGGCTTCAATTTTCCCCGTAAAAGCCAATACATGTCTGAATATGACAGCTGTCGACACAATCGAAATTTTCGGGCGGCGAGACCGAGGAAACGACTGCGTCTTCATTACGCGGCTGTTTAAGCGAAAGAAAGTATCTCGCGAGAATCTCCATGTGCTTCGAGTGACTTTCCTCTCGCCGCACACCGAGAGACTCGTCTGGTCGAGTCGAATATCTTGGCCACGGTTTAGCCTAGTATAATTTTTTAATTGGGAGCAATGAGGTCGAACTAAGGGCTCTGTGTCGGAGAAAACCTATTGAACTTGCGACCTCAGATAAGACTGAAAAGAGTCGCTATTTCCCTTTTAGCAGTAGAGGCCAGTGCGAGTGTAATCAATAGATCAATAGTTCAATGGATCCTCTTCGGCCTAAGGCTGGATTCACACCTTGGCAGAATAGCAGAAGGCAGAAACCAATCAGAACTCGCGCTGGTAGTCAACAGTTTCTACTTTCTGCCAACAGAGTGTGCTGTTGACTACCAGCGCGAGTTCCGATTGGCTTTCTTCTTTTCTGCCAAGTGAATCCAGCCTAAGAGGTTTCAAAGAGAGTGAAATATTTTATTACATTCTCTTTGAGAGTTAGAAAAAGGTTAAACGCAATTTTTTAATTTTTACGCACCCTCAAATTGGAGTTTCAAACCGAGATCCAAATGAAGACAGAATAGAATAATTAAGGCCCATTCCGGGACCAAGGACTCGACTCGGGGTATCCCTGGCCGCACTTCCGTAAAATTTATTTTCGCGGAACACTCCGCGCGACGTTTATCCTCCTCCTTTTTCCCCGAACTTTTCGCGGTGCATCTCCGTCGTGGAACGATCGTTACCGCGCGTTACCGATGTTACTTTCGCCTAGCTCGTCTCTGAAACACTGACGGTTAATTGCCTTTGTCGGGTTGTTAAAAAGCAATTACTCGCCGCGACCGTATTTGCGAACCGTGCCCGCCGGTCGGGGTGGGACTCCCGGGAGTGTATTTAGCGGAAGCCGGCGGAGAGAGCCGTCGATGGCCAAAGAAAATAATTACCCTTCCGCCGTCCGCGTTTCTTGCGGAACGCGCACGATCAAAATCAACATCGGTTTCCCCCTCGGCCTCACTTCTGGCTCGCTTTTATCCGCGCGATCGAGCGAGGATCATCGATCTTTTCCGTCAAATCGATTTGTTCTCGCGCTTCCTGTAGTATCTGAAACGCGAACGAGGCGATATCCGACGCGTGTGACGATCGCGAGAGGAATGAAGGAAGAAACGCCGTGAAATCGGTTCCAGCTCGAAACCGTAGTACAACTAGTAGGTCCACTCTCTGCCGGCACCTTTCATCTTTGCAGACCCGATCACGTGGTATTCCGCCATACACTCGGGCAGGATCCAGCGACGTGTGTGTGTGTGTGTGTGTGTGTGTATACGTATTCGTCAAAGCCACACGTACAACTTTTCTCTTCTTGGTCTGCCCAGAGCAATGTCGGATGCGCAGAAAGAATAGACGCAAAATGAAACAAATGACGGAGTGGACCTACTAGTTATAGGGGAACCC
>NW_011967212.1:1905814-1912798 GCF_000949405.1 Vollenhovia emeryi | reverse complement strand
GGTTCCCCTACTATCATTTAGTTGTTTACTGCTCATCGTGATTGTCCTCTTTCAGTTTCGGTATGTTAAATTTAGATTTCTCACTCTCTCTTTATGGCGTTCACCAGTCGGAGAATCATTTGAACATGTCAGATGATAACTCTCGATGACAGTATTGTATTTAAGCGTCGAACATATTTGTCTCTATAGTCTCACTGAGGCTAATCCGAAAATGGGTCGGAACGTTTGAAGATTGATTAATAAATTCAGTAAAAAGTTTCACATTGGATATTTTCGCACGAATACCTGCGTTTGGCTCGCATTGGCCCTCTTCCTTCCACCAATTTAGTTATACTGTGCTCGCGACACCAAGCTTAAGGCCTGTGTCCACGATGCTAGAACTTGGTCCAGCTTTTATGGAATAGCTGCAAGTTGACTGGCAACACATTTCTTGAAACTAGAACTTGGACCAAGTTCTAGCATCGTGGACACAGGCCTTTATAAATGTTTCTCCGATCGCGAATCGTTTGCGTTCGAAAAATGCAACATTTTTAAACGCGAAATTTTTATTTGACAAAATAGTACGCGATCTTTATGGTGTAAATTAATCCGCAAAAGTTAACATATAAAATATTTTTTCTTTTACACTATAATATAAAGGATTGTTTGATCATTCTCTCAATTCAGGTTTAATTATAGTACGCACATAATGGAAGCTGCACGCTTAAATTAGCAAATCGAATTAGAACGGCAACAAATCAGACGTAAATTTGACTCGAATTAATTTCGCGAGCAAAACGAACTGACGGTTTTATTTCAATTTTCACCAAGCGCGACGGAATATAAACTTTGTTACGCGATATCGCACACTCCCCTTCGATGCGCTCCCGCAATTATATCGAGCCACCGCTGACGAGCTTTAATGCGACCAGTCGGGAGTTAGTTTCCACTATCTGCCTTCGAACCGGAAATATCGTCTTCGTAATCGAGTAGCCCCTCGGTTCCGCAACGCGGGGGTTTATCTCCGCACGGCGAGACACCCAGGGACGAGGAGTTTCGGCGCTGACGCCGAGCTGCGAGACTTCGACGCCGGTGCGCGCCCGGTCGCGTCGCGACAGCCGAAACATGCCAGATTTATACGCTATGTTTTTTCGCTGCTCCCATTTTTTCTCCGTCTCTCTTTTTTTTTTCGCGCACTATGCAGGAAGCGCGCGGAAAAACGGAGCGGCGATCGTAAAATCCATTACGTATCCCCGGTCGCCTCTCACGCGGTTATTAAAAAACAACGGTTTCTGAACATGCATTTAACAAACGCGTGGATCCGTGCGTAGCTCGCGAAGCAAAATTTGAAACAGGAGGAGGGCAAAGTGAGGTCGCACTGAAATAAGAAGCGCGCTAAGAGCGCAGTAGTTACTGCCGTTATAATCGACGCCCCGTCAATAAATCTGCCCTCGCGAGCCCGTTGTTGCAAATATAAAATATGTAAAACTTGCGATCGACATTTCTTTCTCGCGATAGAAAATTTATTTAAATTATTTGAAAAAAATAGAGTCCCGTTAATACAAAATGCTCTTCGCGTTGCGACATACTCGTATTGTACGGCTTTTAATTAAAAAATGGCAAGCGCGAACGGGCGCAATTGTTAACGTTCTTCGTGGCGCACAACGTGACGAATAATCAACACGTCTTACGACACGGTATCCACTAAACAGGAACTTATCGCATTAAATGATGTTATAATTATCATTAGGCTCATCGTCGAAGGATACTCGTCGTTAAAGCGTTAGTTTACTTAGCCACGCGGTAAAATTACTCCGAGCGACCTTACGTTTTGCTTTCATACCTACTCTCGACGCTAATCGAGACGCATAGCGAAACCGGACTCCCTAAGCTTCCGAGAGATAGTTGAGAGACTCTGCTGAGAGAGAGCAGAGCCACGGACAGACAGAAAAGCAGGCGGGCAGGCAGGCGAGCAGGCAGGCCGGCGGGCAGGACGGAGAAAGAGAGAGGGACCTCACATGTCGCGGCCGCGGGGCAGTACGGTTTATACCGGGCCGCCGAGCTCCGATTCCCGCCCCGGTAGTTTCCCATGATTGAGATACATAATCGGTACTTCCCGATGTATACCGCCCTCTCCCGCAACGACCTACCGTCTCGCGAAGACGGCGCTCTCTTCCTTTCCGCTCGGCCGCCTCCCTCTTCCCCTCTCGCTCCGTACGTCATATCTCTGACTGCATCCCGCATTGTTCCAGTCGAATAAAGGATGAATAAGAAATGCATTTCAGCTCTTCCGCTAGGTTTACGTCGAACGCGAGTCTAGTTCCTATTCTTAAGCTAGCGCTACACTAGGCGCGATTCGTGATTCGTATATTTGTGAATAGTGTGCAGGACAAGTTGGTCGATTCGCCGTGCGCAATTCGCCATCCCGAGTCGAATATTTTGGCCTCAGTTTGGCCTCGTATAATTTTTTAATTGGGAGCAACGAGGTCGAATTAAGGTCTTCGTGTCGGAGAAGATAGATTGAATTTTTCACCTCGGATAGGCCTGAAAAGAGCCGCCATTTCCCTTTTATCAGTAAAGAGGCCAATGCGAGTGTAATCAACTGAGATTCGGTAGATCCTCTTTGGCCTGAGAGGTTTCAAAGAGAGTGAAATATTTTATTACATTCTCTTTGAGGCTTAGAACGAGGTTAAACTTCATTTTGTTTACTCACCTAGGCCTCAAAGTGGAGTTTCAAACCGACTCCGAGGTCCACATGAAGGCAGAATGGAATAATTGAGGCCCATTTCGGGACCAAACACTCGACTCGGGGCGCATTCGCAGTGATTCGCTAGCCGAGCGGTGTTTTGACGAAAATAGTGGTCTTTTGACTAATATTGAAACTTGACTGATTGTAGACTTACGATGCAAGTCCTGTGATAGGTACAAGTTGTCCAAGTTAACACGAACAAAACGACAAGTAACAAATTACGAATGATAAACTGCGAATCACGCGTTACGAATTACGCTAGCTTTACATTAGGTTGCATCTTGCCTCCACTTTTCCTCGAGTGTTTATCTATCATTTGGGAAAACGTATGCGTCTACGAGTTCATACCACGTGTAAATGTATGCGAGTGTTCGCAGTGTATCGAACTTCGAGTTCATGGGTTTGCTAAAGCCAAATGACCGTGCGGGACCAGTCATCCCTGCGGGAGCGATCTGCATCGGGAATTTGAGATAAGAGACACTCAACGTTTTGGAATTTAGTCCTTGAAAAGTCGATAGAATATGCACGATAAGGCAACTCACTCATGCGGTACGGTAAAATTAACTTTAAACTTTGAAAAAAGACGTATCTTGTTTTCGGCGTATCGAAGTTGTACATTTAGAACATGTCTTATTCGCTGCTGAAATCTGAAATAGACGTTGAGCAACCTTGGAAGATACGGAAATTGCTTCCACAAATTGGAAAACTTTGTAAAGATATAGTAGCGTATTCGTTGCGTATGTACGAATCATCGATCCCACCCAACGAAAAGGATGCGTTTAAAAGCGATCAAGTAAGCGTTTTTATTGCTAATTCAGATTTGAATTTAGGAGAGAGCCAATTAAAAAAGTTAATACGCCCTTCTGCACCTAGAAAAAAGATTTAGTTACGTTAAACAAATGAGATCCGTTGAAATCATAGGTATGTCTTTGAATCTACTACATTTATTTCTACCAAAACATTTGCTAGATTTAAATTCTCTTGTAGAAATTTCAGTCTCAATAAAATTTTTATCAAGGTAAGGAAATCATTTCTTCGAAATTAAAAAGTCTAGCGAGGTCAAAATTCAAACAAATTTGCTTCATTGCGAACAACCTTTCTTCTGGGCGTGAGATAATTTTCCTCAACTAGTGACAACAGTTTGTAGGAATTGTACTTTTTCCCTGGCAAACGTGAAACAACGTATTGCCGTAATATTTGGCGATCAGATTAGAGCTGAAAAACTCGCATACCGAAAAGAATATAGTAATCAAGTAATCGCCTCTCTCCCAGATGCAAACATCGTGCTTTAACGATAACGGCGTTCCAATCAACGTGGGGTATTCTTCCGCCGGCCAGTAGGACAGGATTTCACCGTGGGGAGAGACGCTCTGCTGGGCCCCGCAGGCGCAGCGGTAGTCCCCGCGGCCCTCCCTCTAAATCATACGCGTCGCCCGCTGACGATGAATACCTCCGTGCCGCGGTAGGGACCCCCGGGCGCGAGGGAACCGGGGGCTCCGCGGGGCTTGTTGCGATCGTGTCGGCAATCCCGCTACCGAACGCTGCGAGCTCTTGGTTTATCTATCGTGTTTACGGATTGCGTGGACTTTGACTAACTTTGCACGAGCTCGACCAGTGGCGGGGGGTAAATCCAAGAGTGTAATAATTTACGAGGAGATGACTGAATGCCTGGATGCACGTCACCCAAAATTTCAATCGTCGAAAAACACGGGGTGAACAACGGTCCTTTGCGTCTTCCTGAGAGTTCAGGAAACGAATCTCGAAACGTCTTAAAAATTACAATTTTATAGCTGTCTATTTGCATTTTGTTACGAAAAATGCAAACGATGCGCAAACGTACGGGAAACTGCGAGATATAGACAATATATAAAAATGAAAATGGAAAATCTCTACCTTCAGTTTTTCGATAATCCTCCTCTAGTTGTAACGTGTGGATAATACCTGTCCCACGTTTAATCCAGCACATAAATATGCACTTCGAACCTCGATCCTACCAGGATTAAAACACGGCCCCACGTAGAAATGTATAATACATATTTATATTCACATAGGAAATTAATAGTAATAAAGCGGTTGTATCTCATGGGGACTTTCTAAATGAGGATTTATATCCAGGGCGGGGCTACCGAAATTAAAGGCTGAATTCCGCGGTGGATAGCAGTGGCGCGTAGAAGAGGAGAACGCCTTTTCGACTGCGATAAAACGCTTAATGGGCGTATCACGGCGACAATATTTGCGACACAAATGGCCGAAAGCTTTCTCGCTGTAATCGCTAGATAATAGCGCCGCGGCACTAAATACAACTTGAGGAAAATGCAGCTGATAAAATCCGAGGGCCTATCGCTTTCGCTCGTCTAGTTGCAAGTGCTAGACTGGTTTCGCTTGAGCCCGTGAGGACGAAGCAACAGGATTCTCGGCGAACCCGAGACGAAAATCTGTTATACGAATGCTCGGAAGATAAACGCCGTATATATTCTTGTAGCATTTAATATTAATATATAATTAAAAACCGCCCCAAGAGCTACTCTTTGAAGAAATATGACTTTGGAGCACGTCGATGATACGTTCGACCGCGACTGATGAGCGGATTATAATTTGGAGCATTGAGAATTTAAGATACGAATATGTTTCGGAAATGGCAAACGATGGAAGGTCTGCGCTCGCGTTCCAACGCCAAATTTCGTATTAACGCATGCGACGTCCATAAAATTGTTGGTATGGTTGACACGTGACGAAAATGCATACGCACCTCTCTGGCGCGATTTAAAAGCTTAATGACCGCGTATTGTGTGCAAAATATTCGTGAGGCGACTGATCAAACGTCGCATCAAGCGAGTCGTTGAGTTCTCGCATTAGTAGAAACGTGATCGCGTGACAAATTCGCTCATCGCCGATATGTTTGTCGCCTTATATTCTTGCAGATTGATGTACCTCCTTTCCACATTTTATTCATACAACGAGCGCGAGAATATCATTCATTGAAACTGCATAGAATTTCATTTAACAAAAATTTGAAAATTACAAGGTAAATTAATAAAATTCGACCTAATGCAATACTGCATTTTACCTTCGTTGCTCCGGCACACATTTTCGGAGTGAAATAGTCAGCTGAAAACAAGTAAAATAGCGACGTGCGACGAGGCGGACTTGAATAGACGAGATGATGGACCCGCAATTACGGGCGCATTGGTATCGGTCGGTCTATAACAGCGTCACGCCGAGATATACGATCTTAAAATGAGATATAAAGCCGAAACGCGCGGACACATATCGGTCCATAAACCGACGCTCGTTCGCAGACCTGTTTTTACATAGCGCCGTAAAATTGCTGACATATTACTCGGCGCAACGCATTACGCGCGACGGGAACGCGAAAAGGTATAATCAATAACTGTTTAGCGCTGCGGGACGATACAACAGCGAATTTACACGGTACATTCCTGATGGGCCATTATTCAAAGCCCAAGAAAAAATGAGTCATTAAACGACGAACAAAGATAATTATCCGCTTAAAAAAAAGGGGGGGAAGAGATCGTGCTTTATGGACGTGAAACGCGCGAGAAGGCTTCTTGCAATTCGTGTTCGAGCAACGAAATTGCCAAATCGATATTTTAAATTCCAAGTTCTACTTTAGGTGTCACCTCAGACCAGTGTTTTCGGTGAATTCGGTCCGAGTAATTTATAGCCAATCAATTTGCAACTTTTACGAGAAAGCAGCAATTTTATTAGCTACACATTGCTCAGACCGAGATTTTGGATTGAATTCTAGCATCGTCAACATCATGGCTGTACTGACAATCTAACAGATGCTTGGCAGTGACTTCTCTCGAAAAAGCCTGCAACTATCTCTTTTTCTCTTCTTTTAGAACTTGGATTTCTGGACTTACGTTTATTAAAAGTAATCTTTTTTTCTAGGCTATTAATCTTAGTTCTAATTGCACGATATTGTTCTTATATGTTGTCCCTAGAATAGGCTGGTCTCATTTTGTATACAGGGTGTCCTGAAATTCGCGAATCAAAATACCATAGCAAAAATGTCGTCGAAAAAATAAATTAAAAAGTTATTTGCCATTTTTCGTTTCGAGCAGTAGTTTTTTTTTTAGATAAAAAAGTTCAAAACAGACCAATCATACATTACGGTTGAACGGAAACCTGTCCGTGAGTCGCGCGTCGATAGTGTTAGTGCACTAAACTATCGACGCGCGACTCACGGACAGGTTTCCGTTCAACCGTAATGTATGATTGGCCTGTTTTGA
>NW_011967212.1:1846273-1904879 GCF_000949405.1 Vollenhovia emeryi | reverse complement strand
CATACATTACGGTTGAACGGAAACCTGTCCGTGAGTCGCGCGTCGATAGTGTTAGTGCACTAAACTATCGACGCGCGACTCACGGACAGGTTTCCGTTCAACCGTAATGTATGATTGGCCTGTTTTGAACTTTTTTATCTAAAAAAAACTACTGCTCGAAACGAAAAATGGCAAATAACTTTTTAATTTATTTTTTCGACGACTTTCTTGCTATGGTATTTTGATTCGCGAATTTCAGGACACCCTGTATATTTATTCTTGTATCAAGCAAATATTGTCGGTCAAGAGTACAAAAAATTAATAAAATTTTGAATTTTTTTTGTTTTTGATATAAAGTCAACCAGCATAGTAGACTCTAGATTTTTCTGTGTACTTTAATTCCGTAAAAGAGTTTTGCATTTCTATAAAGCCAATTAAAAGATTACTCCTAACAAAGAATGTCGATAAAACAGACGGCTTTAGGATCCCCTTAAACGTACGTTCTTTTTTGCTCGCTATCTCTTCCGGATGCCGTCCCGAGGACGTAATTCGAGCATGCCAAACGACGCTCGCCATGGACGTCGTCGAGTTTGAATCGCTCGAGTACCGCGCGGAGAGAGAGAGAGAGAGAGAGAGAAAGCGGTGGAAACGCGAGCGGAAGCGCGATCTCCACGCAAGATCGGATCCATCTCCGCAACGTGGCTCGTAAACCGTAACTTACAATCCAGGACACGATTTTCGGAGCCTTCCGCCCGGCTCCTAAGCGGAATCCGGCGCGGCACGCAACGGGGGGTCCCATCGGAGCGCGGGAGGACCGCACGCGGCGAGCTACACAATGAGGAGTCGTCCAACCCGTGTCTTATTATCCGTCTTTCTTCTTTGAATTGTTTCGCTACGCTTCGCTTTCATTCTCGATGGCGCATCATCTCTCCGTCCCCGTCTCCGAAACCCGAGACTTCGCTCACTCTTTCTCTCTTGTCCCCATCTCGTCTTCTTCTCAGCTGCGAACGCTCGTTGCAATTCTCTTCGGAGAAGCGTGCTATCACATCGATATAATTCGCCCGAACTTATAACTGTCCGGTCGAGAGGAGATACCGTGACGTGAAACTCGACACGTTTGGCGAATCGCGCGGTTTAGATCCTCTCGCGTGAGATCTATTTTAAACTCGGCTCGAGATAATTTCGCGACGCGCATTATAAATGACGACGATAAATATCTAAATCTTATTTCGCGTATCTCACCAGCGTTGTCCGATATTACGAATGACCTTTATCGCCTACATAACTTTCTAAAAGATCGAGAAAGAGTCTGCGCGATCGGACTGTCTCGAATCTGAAATTGCAAGATTTCTTGTAATTAATTTACGTAGTACGCTCGATTTACATTCCTAATTGCAAAATTTGTCTCCTTCGGTCTTCAACCTTAATCACTGCCCGTTTATATCTCAACTTTCGAGACTGCGTCTCGATCACGAGTCAGGGCGAGTCTTCGGATTTTGCGTCTCTGGCTGCGAAATTGTCCAAGTTGCTCAAAGGCGTCATTATTATTAATAACCAAACTGTCGAAAATTGCTTCGTTAATCAGTCTTCCTGACGTAACTGTTGGACCCAATTACACCCCAACTACCTTCAATTCTCGCCACTCTATAGAAATCTTCTCTATACAGAGAATTTCCACAGGGAGGAAAACACATTTCCTCGAGCCCTTCGCCGCTTGTGCGACCCTGCTCCAACGAACCCTAACACGCCCGTATCCAGATCCGCCCTTCCTGCCTCTCCAGTCTCTTTCTGAAATACTGGCTAACGGAATCACGTAGGCGCCTGTAGGTAGTAATGGCTCTCGGGCCGTCACTTACTTGCCAAGCTCGAGTAAATTAGGCACAATCATCCTATCTTCGTCCCAATGTTTTCTCTCATTTACTCTTGCTCATTAATATTCATATCATTCTTATCGTTCATGGTGTTAATAAAAATTTTAACGATCCAAGACACAGTATTTATTTTACTTCATCTAAAAATTGCCCGCGCGCAGTGCTGTCGGAAAAAATGTGCGCAAAAATTTACTCGTTCCAAGTTGTGTGACGAAATGGTAATATCAGTTTATGGAAATTGCTACGATACCACCCGCCACGTAGCTCAGAACGCTCCAGCGTTTATCGTACTCGACGGTATCGTACAAACTCGCTAATGTCACACGCGAGGGTATCGGTCCCATCGCTACAGCCGCACATACGACCACGTGGGCGGTGCTTTATCGTGTGTTCTTTTCACGCGAGATTTACGCCGACGACGACAATGAACTCGTTATCCCGTGGATTCCGTGCCGGTGGGATTTCCGATTACACGCGCATCCGCCCCAAGGCCGATCGCGTCATGATCTCGCTCTCTTACGCCGATCGTCGCCTACGATACCGCAGCATCAAGCCTCGTGTTGTCAAGATCGATACGATCGCGAGGGTTTCAGTTGCTTGACCGCGCGCGAATTCTCTCCCTCTCTCATCGTTTTCGAGGCGATCGGGCGATAAATAAACGCGCCATTCGAGACGACTCTCGTCGAGTTTCTATTAATGAGAGACAAATGGGTGCCTTGCACTCGCGGTTGTACAAAGCGCAACGGAAGCACAGACGCACTTTAGTATAACAAACGAGGAAAAAAAGTGCTACTCGTTTGATATCGGTTCTGCAAATTCCGTGTAATTATTATTTTTATTTATAGTAGCGGAAAACGAGATCGGAGAGCGATGTTTCCAGGGACTGGACTACTTGTTTAATATTGTTTTTGCAAATTCCGCGTAATATTATTTTTATTTACAGTGGCGGGACGAGATCAGAGCGACGTTTCTAGGAAAACACGATACTCCAGTATCTACCGCGATTATTGCGAGATACACACACACACACTCTCTCTCTCTCTCTCTCTCTCTCTCTCTCTCTCTCTCTCTCTCTCTTTCATTCAAAGATTTAATGGTACTTCAATATACAAAGCAAAGCATGTCGTCTGTCAAATTGCACGCTCGCGATACATTGAGATTTTCACTCTCGCGCGACGTAGGACACCTTATCTGATGACGCTTTACATTAATGCATCGCGATAAACGTCGGAAATAATCCGCGCCTTGACTATCGCATAACGCGAGCGCGACTGGGAAATTTGAATATTATGCAAGTTGAATATTCGCCCGTCGTGAAGCGACGTATCTGTTTCATCTAAGTAAATCTTTTCACAATAGAATTACAATACTAGTCCTACAATTATTTTGCGTAATTATCCGAAAGAATCAAATCAGTTCTGAGAATATTAAGTTCTACAGCTACGCGTAATCATTTAATTAAGAACGAAGTGTTTGAAAAACAGTTCTATCTTATTTAAAAAAAAACACTATCCCGGGCAACAATAAGTTAAACAACGCGAACAGAAGTTAATAAAGAAAGTTAAGTCGAACGTAACTGTTTGCGTTTACCGTTGAACACGAAATTCCGATATACTTTTCTTCGGGAACAGCACGGAAGGTAAATTCTGAAGATGAATATTAATCTCGATAATGTTTTACTCTTCGTTAGCTAGAGCCTTTTTAATCCGCTCCACGTGGCACAGCACGTCCAGTATAGTGAAACTCTATTCACGTTCACCTCCGAGAGTCTTTCAATTTCGCAAAATGCATTGTGCGCGGTAATACAATGCCACAGAGGGCTCGCGGATAATCTCCCCTGCTGGATTACGTTCTCTATCTCGTATTTCTCTTATCCATCTTTTCTGGTATCTCAACGGTACATCGTGTGATTAAACTCCTTGCCATTAATATCTCGAATCTATTTCCACCTTTTCGATTCCAATCCCTCATAATCGATATAAACGGCGCTTTAACCACGCTAATGAATCTACTAAATCCACGCCATCTCCCAACTAAATTACATCAATAAAAATAAAACCTTATTCGGAGAGGTGAATTTCTCGGCCTGTGCATTTTCGTGCGCTCGCACGAATTAATTCTCGCAGCCGATAACGATAGGGAGATCATCGTCACATCGTCACGTAGCGAGGGCAACGTCGAATATTCAAATATGTCGGACGAGTATACTCGTCGCTTCATACAGCTCTGTCTTACGTCATTCGTAGCGATTTAGTTATACGCGCTCGCGTCAGCACAACACTCGCCGTTTTCCGGAACAGTCGCTCGTCGCGGAAACGGGCGCCTTCGTAGAAGCAGTTTGCACTGGCAGTGTCAACGATGATCGCGACAAGCGAGAAATGGCTTAAGCAGCGCAAAGGCCGGGAGGCACGGATGGTACGAGGTGCGAAGTTACGGATACACGGGACCGTGTATTCGCGGCGAGACGCGGGACGAGAGGCGACATGGCACAAGGATGTCTCCAAGTGGCGAAGAGGAGAAAAGAGACGACGGAGAGAGAGAGAGGAGAGGTCGCTATTTATGCGTCTGACTCGAGCCTTGGTCTCGAGTTCCAGCGAGGGAACCACGGTCGGCTAGGTGGATACGTTTATTAGGCGGAGTGGTCGAAAGACGAGAGGGCTTTCGAGAGGAGAAAAGGGCGCACGAGCGCGTGAAAGGGCATCCACGTGGACCGCCCGCTTGCCCGGTGTGACGGGTAGATAAAGGCTGACTTACACGGCACGGAATCGACGTTCCTCCCACGACAGTCAGGAAATTCAAATAAACGCACGTCCTCCCACCTTTCCCACCCTCGCTGACCTCAGCGTTTTCCAAGCGTCAAGGGAAATAGAAAATGATAGTATTCTTACGGCCCGTTGGGGGTAAACTGATGGTGTACCTCGTGACGTTCCGCGGGATTTGATGAAAAATTTCATTATGTCTCTTCGAAAGAATTACGTGGCTATCAATATTCGCCGTTGTAAAAGCGTCAGATATTACGGCTTGCTTAATACCGAAAATTTATGTACGGGCTTCGTTGTATCGTTACTTTAAAAGCGTGAAATTCTGGTGAGAAAATTAGAAGATATCTATGCCGCGCTACTTCGCTCGCATTGCTTCTATATTCAAATAATGTTTACTTATTCGGCCCGGTGTTAGCTCCCGAGGGATTTAGTCGGGACTTGGGGTTTGTAATAAATAGCATTTCTTTCTCATTCTCCTCCGCTTTCTCTCCGTTTTATCTGCCCCTCGCAGTCGTCGCAAACAACGGCAGGTGAATTAACGCACAACTAGTTAATGAGCAAAGCATTTTAACCCGCCTGCGTAATACGCTCTAAAAGCAGACGCGACTCCACGAACCGCGAAACCCTGCGAGATCTCGCAGGGGAGCTCGCGCTTAGTTAAGTGATGCGAGTCTAACATTGAGGATACACGCGGTAGAAAAATGTTATTTCCACTCGCGATTTACAGTTATCTCGAAATGTATCTCGTAATATCACATGTTGGATATCTCCGGTAAAGTTCGCCCAAAAAGCCTTCGTTTCCTACGAAAGCCGGCATTGCTAAGGTGAAAATATGTAGCGCGATTATTAAAGCAGAGCTTATTAAACCCCAGCTAATCTCAGATCGTAATTTTTACAGAATTTTAAATTAACTTTGATCCTTGGATACCGGTGAAATTGGTGCGATTCAAGATTATTAAAAAATTCCTCTGTCACTGCCACAATGGCAAACACAGATGTAAAGCAGTTGTAAAAATAGCACTGTGCTCGTAGTATCTGGAGTTTGTCACGCTCCGCCCTGGCAACGTCGGATTAATAATACGGACCACGCTTCAGGCTCGGGAATCAGTCGAAGAAAACAAATTTCGCGAGCTGCGGCGGCCGCGTAACGAACGGATTGATATACTCAATTATTCGCGACGAATGCGCGAGCGCGCTGAAAGACTTGGTCGATCGACTAAAAATGCGGCTTCTCGAGGGGCAAAGACGGGAATCCGAATTTACATATTTTACCAAAACGTTTCCACGGTAAATGTACTATCTCCGGTAAACACACGGCGAAGCGTTCAAAGATACGCGAGCGCAAACATGCAACTTCTTAAGGAAGAGGACATCGCCGGAGACGCCTACGGCAACGCTCGTGTGTCGCTGAGGCGTGCCTCGTCGGGCGGAAAAAAGAAAGAGAAGCGTGCATGAGAAGAGGGCGAGGGAGCTCTCTTAAAAAATATATATTCGCCATGTTAAAGGCGCTCGGTCCGCGTCTCTGGCCGACTGCCACGGCGTCGTTCCGCGATGAAGTACGTACTCGAACGAACATGTATGCACGTCTATGATGTTCGACTATAAAGTACGATCGAACATTACCGTGTTAAGTCATGATCAACGTTTGCGGGCCAATTTTATCTCGTTGCTACGCGAAAGCTCGCGAACGGCCGGCTAGATCGCATGCACAGTAGTCTATCACGTGGTCTATGTATTTAACTTATCCCAAGGGTTTATCTTAAAGGTCTCGTTTCGAGAATGTACGAATATTCGTAAAATGCTAATAAAAAAAAATCCGCCCTCGCGACGAATTTAAGTAACTTGCTGAATGTGGTGTCCGAGACAAATTGAAAAATTGCCAAACGTTATTTTAACATCTCATAGAAGCCGAAATCATTTCGCACAGTCGTAAATATCGGAACCAAAATTTATTTGTTGTTATTAAATAAAGGGCTCGAAAAGAATTTTTACAAAAAGAGAGTATCATCGTAGCGTTAGACGAGACTGACGGCGAGAGCGTTCACGAGGAAATTGTCGGTGATGAAAGTCACTTGATGTTAAGTATCCGTATATATGGTCACTGATGTCTGATTACAGTCGCGCGAGAACGAGGGAAATCTCGAGGGCTACCAACGAGTCGCAACACGCTCGTGACACAGCCATCGTGTGCCAGGCGCACATTAGTGGAACGGCACGAAGAGAAAAGCTACAAAATATCAGCGGCAGACTCAACACACGGTACGTGGGCGTGCAAGAGCGAGCCGCGGCGCTTCGACGCGGCGGGATCATCGACGTGGGCGGAACGGAACTCCGCCGCTGTACCGTTTTCGCGATGGTTCAATAATGAATCATTTGTCTGGCGAACGGTATAAATCGCATCTGGCAAGGCAATAAGCCCGCGAGCGCAGACAGCTCGAGAGAGTATCGTGCACTTAAGATGGAATGACGAGAAACGTGTGTCCGGCGACGGACCGAAGGTCTCGCCAGCTGGGCCTTGCGAAAAATAGATCGTCCGAAATCCCTCGGATCACAGCGAATTTCACACTGTCCCTTAACCCTTTGAGGCATACATTTTTCTAGTGAACCACTTTTTGTGAAACTTTGTGGCTGAAAATTCTTATAGAATGTAAAAAATAGCGCGCGCGAAATGAATGCAAAATTGATATTTGATAATTTCTTAGAATTTACTCATTCTTGGCACTACCCAGTGCTAACGACGCGGACGTGACGAGTCCCTAAATACCGTAATCAAACGTAAATGCTGAAAAGCTTGAAAACTTAAAAAATTCACGTACTTTGCATCCGTTATTTTGTTACCCACGTTACCATCCTCGGTTAGATTAACCGTCGGTTAATCTACCCGAGGTTGGTGAAAGAAGTTCCAATACCCATTTCTACCAATGCAGATTAACTTTAAGTCCACCCGGAGAGAATTTTCTTCTAAAATTTACCGTGAAAATCGTGTGGGACAACGTGGCATTTTCTCCATGCAGTTTAACTAGGTTTCTCTCTTTTTCTAATTCCTGAAACTCGAAAAAGATAAGAAGTTAACCGCGGTCAAGGTTAATCCGCACTGGCGGAAATGGGCACACATCGTTCCATGTCCAATGCACGTGTCTGTTTCGCCTGAATGAAGTAAACGCGGTGAAAATCAGTCTGCCGACATGAGACAGCCGACAGGAGGATGTCGACGGCTTTGTCACGGGGACCGCGCGATTAAGAGTGGATTAATACGCGAGACGTCCGTGAAAGAGCTATTATGCGCAATTAGGCGGTTCGAAAATGAGAGGCGGATGTCTCCTGCGTGTCGCTTATTACGCGCAGCGAGTTTATCGGAGCAGAGCTTGATTGCATGCGAAGCGGCGATCCGCACGAGACGTGACGGAACCACGGATGCTTACTCGCAAGAAGCTACACTTTTTTACCTTTTAATTACACTTAATTGTAACGCAGACGAGCGATAATTCTAAAAAATACACGTGCTTCATACATTCATTATTTCCATCGACACGTTAATTTGCGAGGACCATTTTCTTGGGCCGCCAAGAGCGTTATCGCGAACGTCGGGCGCTCGCAGGAGTCTCTGTGCGTTTCGGTGGACTCAAACGTCCCTAGATAAGACGCCACAAAATCGGATTGATCCCGCGATGTGTTTTGCCGAGTAATCGCTCGACTTTCGCCGCGGCTTTCGTCCCAGTGGAATTCCGCGCTAGGATTTTAATATTCTCTTTACTTTCCCATTTCTGTATCGCTTCACCGTCGGAATCGCTCGCGAAGCAAGGTCTTTAATAGTTTTGTTTGCTCTGTGCCACTTCTCTGTCGCGAGCGTGCTTTGTCGCACCGAAGCGTATAATTACGGATACGCGACGTTTTTAATATTTTTGCCGTTTCCTCGTTGACTTTCCGTCGCGACCGCTCGCAACTACAAGGCTCTCGATAATTCCTTTTAACTCTTTCGCTCTGTTACTTTTTTATTAGTCTTTCCGTTTGCTAAGAGAGATTAAGTGCATCGCTAACTTCAAACTAACACGCGTATTAAAATTTTATTTTTATGTACATGTATTATGGTAAAAAGAAGCGAGTCACTAATGGAAATTTACGTCTGCTTCGTAACTTCCTTCGTGAAAACATAAAACGTTAAAAAAAATGTTTCAAGTATTTAAAGAATTTTAAACGTAAAATTTCTCGCGTATTTTAAGTTTTTTTTACAGTCTCCGGATGTTACTTGTCTTCTTAACGATTAGCGTTACGAAGCGGATGTTATCTGGCTACGTGTTCTCCACTGTACTGCTCTGACTATGATTGAACAGGCCAACTTGCCAGACATCAACGGAAAACAGAATAGTAGCGCTGGTCCGCAATTCGCGCGTCGCGCATTTGGAAAACCTAATTAGGCTGGACAAATATGTAGCATCGATCCCGCAGCGAAAAGCAATTACGTCTCTGTCGCTTCTCGATTTGTAGGTTTAATCGTCTCGACGAGTATGCAAACTGCCGAATGGCGCGTCGATTGCTGTATCTCGTTGGTAAATCCGTACAGCCTAGATGTATACTCGTGCGCGCGTCCATACGATCCGATTAGAACCGGCGAAAAATCTACATCGATATGTCCCGGTGTCTATTTGGCTTGAAAAATATTTATTCGCAAAAAGTACACATACGCACGTGTCTATTTAAAACGAGACATTTTTTTGCGAGTTAATTATTGCACCCCGTATAATTTTAATTATTTATATATATAGAATATATAGAATTATTCTAATTTATCACTTTTCTAATGCGGGCGTGTAATCCGACACAACTGGCAACAGGAAAGCTTCCTTTATTGGCACAACGTTTCGGCCATGGGTTTTGGCCCTTGTCAAGTGCAATCTAACAAATTCAAACGGCGCATGGCATGCGGTCAAATGCCACTGGGCATCACTGGGCAAAACAATGAAAAACACAGAGTTACAAAACTTATGTACTACAGGCAAAAGGCTTATAAAAGGCTTATCAAATTTATCATTCTTCAATTCGATATCAATGAGAAAAGACAGTTGGAAACCCATTTTGGGAAAACAATGTACGGTGATGGACAGAATGGTTGCGACACTTTTTTTTGGATTACGTCCCAAAATCTTCTTCTCCGAGGAATATTTTACTCGATGGCCATTTCAAAACCATTTTGAGCGTTTTCAATCTATTTCTCAAGTAAAATTTTCCTCAGAGAAAATGTTTTGGAACGTAAACGTGAATCTAAATGCGCGTGTCTAAACTACTAAAAGCAAGTGTCGCAACTACTCTGACCATCACTGTACGTACGAGCCACGGATTTTTCAAAGAATTTTCCGAAGAAAAAAAAATTCTATTTCGGATTGATTAAGGCATTAATAATTAAAAAGAAGTAAGCATCATTTTAAAAGACTCACTGTGTATCGATGAAAAATATCATCGACGATTTCTTTCGGCAAAATTTAACTTGCAGTGGTTTTACCGTTTCAATGTCTCAAGAATTGCTCGTGAAACTATATTTTACCGTTGCGAAAAATCTTACACATTTCTGATAACATTCCGAGTCTTTTTCGAGATGATATTCGATGAAACCGACGATATCGACGAAACATTGTCTACGATGCGTAACATTTTCCTGTCTTTTACTTCCAAGTCGACGATTTAAACCGTCGAATTGGAAAAGCCGAAAATAAAATTCAAATATACACGATGTTACCATCAAGTCACATGCACATGTTAGGTGGGATTAACATTAAACCGGGGATGTGATATTCTTGTTCTGTTTTGAAATTCAAACATGCGGGAACACGCTCTTCCGATTGGAGAACCGGCTTACAGCGTTCCACCTGAAAATATTTCTTTTTACAGACACGCGACATTTTTTATGGTAAAAACCAGAGAATACGTCGCCGTGGTATAATATCGCGCGCGCGGAAAATTCAGAGATTCGACGTCCCGACTCTAGGCGAATGCTGCTATTTCCGCACACAATTATCATACAATTCTATCTGACGCCAACGACCCTCGTGCTCGATTTCACATTATTTACGAACGGAAACAAGACACGCAACGTTAAGTGCTCGTGTACGCTGCATTCGGGACCGCGTCGGGAAACGCACGCACGGAACGCAGAGACGATTGCTCGCGCGCGAGTTTGCGAACGTTCAAGCGTAATAGAGCAATTATACTCGATAAAATGTGAAAGGGGAGCAGTCGCGACGGAGGGAGAGCTGCGCGATCCGTTTACTTTACCGTCGAGCTTAATTCTGCATCGGCAGGTACCAATTTCTCGCCGCCGGATTATACCGCGGGCAAGCCGGAGGCCGTTCACGGAGCGAAGTCAAGTACGTCTCTTCCTTTCCCCGTCTCTTTGTGTTTCTCTTATTCCCGCGCCGTCTCTTGATACGGTCCTACCTTTTCATTTGTAACAAATTTCACCAGCATATATTCCTTGAGGAATTTAAGCCGAGCCATCAATTTGAGTTTCGAGAATATAAACAGATAGGAAATTCTCTCTCTCTCTCTCGTTTTTAGTCTTCCTTTTTACTTTCTGGCATTTTAAGATCTATTTGCCGGCATATTTAATCGTCTTATAAATTGATTTCCATCTGACCGACGTGGCATCTGTCATTAGAATTTAATACGATGAAAACGCTATGTATATTTGCTCGGGGGTCGCTCTTATTGCCGAGTCCACGACCTTCCCCACGTTAACTCCGAGTGCGATTTTATATTCCCGTCCTCTTCGATGTGATTTCCTGCGAAATCTTATTACTCGCCGTCAGCGTTCAGCTTTTCAAGTGTTTTTATGAATATTCCGAACGCGCGCGGGGGGGGGGGGGGGGAGGAATGCAAATATCGCCGCGTAAAAACTTCGCTCGAGGAATTAATAATATCATTGGACACGGTTCATTAGACCACTATCGTAATTATAACTATTATCCTGAATACGAGAATGTTCCAGCTGATGTACTAGAAGTAAAACTGTATTTACGACCGCGGAAAGTTGCATTCGATGCAATTTCGCCATGCGCGCGCGTGTTTCTGCGAAATTCCAACTCCGTGATACGAAGCTGCAAGATGTTATGATTTCAAGCTCGTCCGCTGCCTCTCTCTCTCTCCCCCCCCCCCTCTCTCCTCTCTCTCTCCCGGAGATCGATTATTACTTTAATATCGACTTCCTGACGAATAGCCGCTCCCGTCCTCGTAAAACATAATTGCGGCCTACATTCTGTTATACAGTCGAGACACGTAGCGCTTACCTGCTTATTATCGCATTCGAATTATAGTGGAATAAATGATTTTATTAAACCCATCGCGAATTAATTGCATTAGATGGTTACCTGTTGGATATTCAATCAACGGCAAAATATTATAATTAATATCGTTTTTCAATCGCTCTCTCGCGCGCACGGTCCGTTTATCTTGAGGGGATACATATAAACAGATTTACAGAGAAAATTGATGAAATTATCATCCCTTTTTTATTGGCGTCATTTCAATTCGCCGTGTTTCGCGGCCTCTTCCATTTTTCGCTGCATAAATGATCCTCCCCGTACGAAGAGGACGTGCAATTGCGTCTTAAAAAAAAAAATAATAAAAAGACTCGATTCTAATCCGTACCAGACGTATTCTGAACGTTTTTCCCGCTCCCGGAGCTCCACGCAACATTAAGTTAACTGCGACACGTGACATCGTCGTTAGCCACGTGGAACGTTTCACGCTCTAAATTTAAGTCGCGAGTAAAGCTCTCCGCGCCGCGATACACCGATCGTCCGTTCGTTCAACGCGCGCGACGGCAGAAGAATGTTGTTTTTGGGGCGTTTCGACTTGAGGCCCGGACCCGGGAAGCTCGCGTCGCCGTTGTTTTACGGCCTTATACCGGATTCCGGCGACCGATTAATTTTCACGAGCGCAAGAAGATATTTACGAGGCAACCATGTGCTATCGCTTATTTCGCTGCCCCCGGCCGACCCCGCGATCTTTCTCTCCTTAAAACCTCCCCGCTTACTCGCCCGGGTTCGCTCCCGCGGTGCAAGTATTTTGCATAAATGCGATTTTAGACGGGATCGTCTCTGTCTGTGCTTTAAGCGGGGCTTAAAGTCCAAATTCGGGCCGCGGGAGAATTAGACATCTGAAACTGAACAGCAGTTCGAGGACGGCTTAAATTCTTCACAGCTGCGGGTTACTTCGAGTTTAAGCTAATCTGGGTATATGGCGAGAGTTAATTGGAATTAGCCTAGATAGAGAGACGCGGCGCATATAATAAAACGATTTCAATTCCTGCACTGCCGCTCCGTACTTGCTCCGAAGATATCAGCGCGAACGGCATGCCTCGAAGAAACGAAAGAGTCGCGGGGGAGCGTTGGCTACAAGAGCGTATTGTTTCCCAGGGAAGATCCCCTCGATCGTCGCGCTAATTAGTAGTCGACCGTGCGCTCCTCTCTCGCCCGTTTATAACAGACTCGCGAGAGCGGAGACTCGATCGAGACCTAAAGTCAAAGTTAAACGACGCCGAGGGGGAGAGGGGACGAGGACGGGGGCTGTCGCAAAACCGTTCAATTGTTCCGGTTGAAAATCAAAGCGGCTTATTTACCGCGCCGGACAGGTGAAATTGCGGACGAAACATTTGTCCGGCGGCGTCGACAAATAGCGAGACCAGAATAATCCGCGGCAATGATAAATTGGGAATAATGGAGGAATAAATAATAACGGTTCCGTGTGTGTGCGCGCCGCGCGACCCCCCCTCGTTATCATTCTCGCCACTGTAAATTTCCCAACACGTTTCCCAGCGTATCGCCGCGTACAGCGCGATCCACGGCTATATATCATTTATTCTTACTTCCATGCTACCGGCTTTTATCGTGAAACGTTATTCGTTCCGTATTCCCCCGGGTGAGCAGCTCGCTTGTCCACCGTTGTTCTTCTTTTTTTCAGTGTGTTTTTCTTTCTGTGCGCGCTACCCCTCGGTCTCCCGGTTCCGCCATTTTCTGCTTGCAGCACGGAAAACGCCGTTTGCGGAAGATCCTGTCAGCCGGGAGTCCGCCGTTGTCTCCGACAACGGAACTGCTCGCGTCTCTTTTTCCCTTTCTATCTCTCTCTGTTATTCGCGTGCTGCCTTCGGAAAGCATCGCGTTCTCGGCAAACAACTGCGGAGGCTGTGCCGCGCATATCCGAGCTGTCTACATAAGCAATTAGCGGAATTTCTGAAGCTGAAGATCCTCCGGAGATCTCGGTGAAGGAATATCGCAATTGCGAAGAGAAATCACATTAGTTATGTAACGTTAAACATTGCGCAGTCCTGTCTTCTCAGGAAAATTAATTAACGATACGTTTTCTGTCAAATTTATTTTACAGCATCCAATTGTAAGTCGCGATTTTTCTAACTCGAAACGATAAATATTATCTAGAAGAAAATATACTTAGGTACATGTAAACAAACTAAATTAAACCTACATTTTATGTAACTCGAGAAATTTTTAAATGTTAAATGTTGCATCGTTTGACAGTCGATTCTTTTCTCGTTTCTTAAAATATAGAAGAAAGTCTCTTAGTTTGAGATGGCGGAGTTTCTGCTAAATTAATAAATTCCGCCATGAATTTATTGCCCTTGGAGTGAAATCTATTTAGTGGAAAATCGATCGTCAGATCGCGTAATTAATTTTCGTTGCGAAAAAAGATTTGCAATTGAATTTGAACGTTGAAAACCCGCTATCTCGTATTAGAATCCTATCTCATAATAGAGGACCTTCCTCTATATTTTGTATTTACACCTTATTTGCAATTATTTAGAAATGGATCTCGTTACTAGCAGGTATTATCGTGTATCGCGGGGAAAGGAATAAGAATAAAAATATATCGTGACGGTTATTACAATATAGTTTCGATAGTGGAGTCCGCATTTCCTCTAGGAAATAATATCGTCCGTAAAGGAGCTCCCAACTTTGGGCGTTAGAACACAAACACGCATTTTCTTTCCGATCCATGGTCGTCGACCGTTTATCTTCCTGCGGGAAGCCATCTCGCACCCTTCGCGAAGAAAGTTCACCCTCCCGACACTCGAGATAGCCATTAACCCCGAAAAAGCCAGATGCGATTTTCTCGACGGACTGGCAGAAATTAGTTCGCGGTTACTTGCTGAAAGGCAGCACGCGTCGCGCCATTTATTAGATCGTCCGGATTACGAATTGCGAATAGCAAAGTCTCGGGGCAACTTGGCACTTTAGCACTCGGTGAAATGTGGCCCCATTTTGTACCGCGCTAACTAAACTAATTGACATTCACCGGATAACAAGTCAATATGAATCAGAGTCGAATCTCGCGAGATAGCATACAGTGCCGGCCAAAATTGTTTCACCTTTAGGTATTCTGAGCATAAAATTTTCGCCAAAGTGTACCGAATGCGCTCAAAATTTTACAGTAGACACTTGGCGACAAAGTGCATATTGCACCCTATGAATCACCGATGCCTTCCCACGTGAACTTATGCACGTGTCGACACAATTAGAGGAAAGTCCTCTATTCTGAGATAGGTTTGTAATACGAGACAGCAGGTTTTCAGTACCCAAATTCAATCGCAAATCTTTCTTCGCAACGATTACACAATCAAAGAATGAATTTTTCACTAAACGGATTTCGTTCCAAATAATTTATGGTGGAATCAACAGATTGTGTCTATTAACCCTTTGAAGCATACATTTTTCTGTTTAACCATTTTTTGTGAAACTTTGTATACAGGGGTTTTTGGGGTCGTTGATTACGAATGAGCGACTCACACAATCTCGACCGGTGCTGCATATCTCGTAGTTCGCTGTCAGCTGTTGTCTTGCAGTTTCGTTACAAATTAGGGTTTTATATCGTTTTCATTATTTCACCTGTACAATTGCGCCACAGTTAAATCGCGCCAATGAATCAAGGATCGGTAAGATACCGATTACTTATTTATCGGGCGTTATCTTACGGTGGAGCGAAACACAGCAATGAATTACTTACATATCCGTACTCCGCCTCGAGTATTTTCTACCCGCTATTACGACGACGGGGGGGTGGGGGTACAAGATCGACATCTTAATCAGCGTCGGCAGACGATATAACACGAGCATGTTGAGCAAAGAGGAGGCGGCGGCGGAGAAGACGGCGCGACGCGAATGGAGATGACGGAAAACGGAGAGACGATACACGCTATATAGATGGATGCAATTTATTACGTCCTTGAACGAGCAGCGAACGCCCGCTCGAACGTGGAACGAGTCGCAAAGTTCGCGCGCTTTAGACAGTACGAAATACAAGGGACAAACTACGGGGAGTAATAAAGTTGCTGCGACGTGGCGGCTGATTTAATAGAAAATATGCAGATTACGGCGGCGCGCGAGCGGCGCAAAGGCCAAGTTAAATAAGGAAGAGGCGGAGGCGCAATGATGCGCCTCCTGCAATGATGCGTCTTTGCCGCTCTAAGCACCGTCATTAAAATAATGGAACGCGCGAGCGACGCGTTACCTCTTTCTCTCTCTCTCTCTCTCTCTCCGGTTCTGCGAGATTTCAGACGGAATTATTAGCCAACGGACCGTCCGTGTGTTCTTTAGAACGCCGAGAGCCCAAGCTTCCAAGATGATAAAAACGATAACGTCCCGCGACTACGAGGCGCGAGAGTTGTGTGCTACCAGCGCTAATACAATTTATTTGATTCGCGAGGAAATGCGGTACAAGCGTTCCCGTATCAATTTTTCAAAGTACCCAAACACGTGGCGGAAATAAAGTTCCTCGAAAATATCTGAGAGGTAATACGAGAATATCTACTGTGCCAGCGACATGTGCGGAGTGGAGAAACCGTCGATTGGAAAAGGGAGAACCCTTCGTCCCGAGACAGGCAACACCCTCCAAACACTCGGCAGCCTCGAGGGTCGCGCCCGACACGCGGGCAAAGTGGGCGAGAGTATCCGATTATTTGGAACACAAATCCTACGTGAAATTAATAAAGTTTCGATCGTCGCGTTGTGTATTTCTCTGTTCTATTCCCGCGGACGAGACGCCGTTTCGGCGAAACGAGGAGCGCGGCGGCTGGCGGAGAACGCGCTCCGCTCTGTCTGGCGCAACCTGCGTAATTCACTCGTCAAGTGCGCACGCACAGTACGCGAGACCAGAAGCTCGAGCAACTCGCGGGAAAAAGAGCCGTCTGCTCCCGCCTCTGTCTCTCCGGTTCCCTTTTTTCCCTTTCCCCCTTTAATAAGGCGCCGTCTTTGATGTGCTTACGCTCGCTTACGCTCGCTCTCGACTCTGCGTTACGCATCGGCTTCCGGCGACCTCGGCCCCGATACGGGGAGAATTTCGCCAAGGCGGACGTGCACGCAGATCTCGGCGGCGAAAGAACTGGAATTTCACAAACGATAATAATCCCGCATTTTCCCCTTAAGTGAATCACAAGGAGCAAAAGAAAAGCGCGCGCTCTCCGGGACGCGCGATCGCAATAATGAGAATGGCAATAAAAAAATTGTAGCGGCAATATTAACATAAAAAAGTGCAGCAATAGGGAGAAAAGTGTTGCCGCGCGTTTATTAATCCTGACTCCGACAGCTACTATTGTTATAACGAATTATTCCCGATCCGAGACCGCGGTTGCCCCTTGGAGGCGCGCGCGCGCGCGCGAGCGAGTCGGGCGAATACGAACGTGGGCGTATCGCGACGGTGGAGGAATTTCAACTCGTCTCGTCGAGGAAACGAGTAAGTGCTCTCGTTGTTGCGCGAGCTCTACTACGTGGCCGACCTACGAAGCTACACGCCGTGTTCTATGCCCGCGATACAACGCCCGCGGCGGTGTGTTCGCGCGCGCTTGCACTTACGCGAGAGCGTCGCCCATCGATCGGGTTTAATCTCATTTTAACCTTCCGAGGCACACGGCATGCAACTTTTAAAACCGCCTCTAAGGGACCCGCCGTCGAAATAAAAGCTGCAGACGCGTATCCGTGCAAATTTTTATGTCGTTGCTGCATTCGTTTAGTTATACTACTTGCCATCGCCGCTAGTCATCCGGAAAACCTTATTTCGAAGCGAGTAATGTAATATAAAGGAGCTAAAGCGAGAGAGAGAGAGAGAGAGAGAGAGGAGGGGGGGGGGGGACTTATATACTTTATGGGAGCTGGTTTAATGTTATACGCTTGCTAAATATTTATAATGCGACGCACATTATGAGAGAGCGTTACATTATTTCGCATCTCTGTCCGCCTCGCAAGTTTACGGGATAACTCCAAGTGTAATCTAATAAAACGAAATGTTTAATAGCGTAGAAATAATTTTTCCCCGTACTTGAAAAAATTGGCCGACTGAAAATGTTTTCAGCCGATTAAATACCCGAGTTAATCGACCGTACGCCCGCTAAAATTCACATCCAAATTCAGGCCCCGATCTTTCAATTTAATTAAGCTTCGATTAGCTAATAGGACTTTGTCGCTTCGCGCAGGACTGATGTAAATTCATATCGCTCTGTATAGGCGCTGCTGCATCGAGTTATCGCGACTGCTACAGCTGTTTGCAGCGTCGCAAACGGCTACAATTGTACCCCCGGCTTCTCCGGCCTCGCTTCGATCGCGATCCTTAGACGTTTCATTAGCCTTAACGATCCACGAGAGAACAGTTAACGCGGCGATACGTGACGGTGACGTTTGTACCGCGAGGCCGTGGAGGTGCCGAGGCGACTCGATTATACGTATTTCAGAGTTTACGGGCTGCCGACGAACCAACGAGCGGACGGACGAGCGCTTCCCCGCGGCGTCACGAGTGTCTCGAACACAATAAAACGACGTGTATGCATAAACGTATACAAAGAATGACTGCCGAGTGAGAGCAAATATTTTTTTTAAGGCCTGATTTTTCATTCTCTGGTTAACTGTTGACCAGAGGTCAGTCGATTCTCTGTCTCTTCTTAGATAATAACATAGGAAAAAATAGAGAGTTGTCTAACTTCTGGTTAACAGTTAACCAGAAAATGAAAAACCGGGCCCAAGGGCCGAATCAGACTAGCAATTGCCGACTCGGATTGGACTAACAATAAGATTGGCGATTGTCCTCTAGCCAATGAGAGCGAAGCAGCCAGCGACTTCATCGACTCTCACTGGCTAGAGGCCAATCGCCAATCCCAATCCAATCCGAGTCAGCAATTGCTAGTCCGATTCGGCCTTAACGTCCGTATCAGACTACGGATTGAGATTGGGATTAGATTGAAATTTGACCAATCGCGGTAGAGTTTACTAATCTCAAGTTTAGTAACTTTTACTCTAATCGGTCAAATTTCAATCTAATCTCAACTCAATCCATAGTCTGATACGGGCTCAAGGGGTGTTATAGGTGAGGAAAGAGTTTTAGAGCTTCCATTGTCCGTTCCATATCAATCATACGTAGTTCTTATTTTTATGCTTCCTATTACTCTTAAATTAGACCGTATCTTTCCTCCACTTCTCCTCAGACGTCGTCACGAAAATATGTTTATGCAACATGTCAATGTATGCGAGTGTCCACATTATACCGAGAGCTCAAGTCCGTGGGCTTGCCAGGCCCGAATGACTGCGAGGATCAGTCATCCCCGCGGGGACGAGAGGATTTGTTTGACACGTTGCTCGCCGCGGCACCTAATAAAAGACGCTAATATATATGCCTCCCTCGAGAAACCGGCGGGCGCCCCGCGACAGTCGGACAGACGTAAACGCCAATAGCTCAAACGCAGAGAAACAGAAATCCGAGACGTTTGGAACACCCGGAAAGAGGGAGCGACGGAGGGGCTTGAGTGTTTAGGAAACGGCGCTATTCGTATCGCGCCTGTCGCGAGACGACGGGAATAACGACGCGAGAAACCGGAGACGAATCGGTCCGCGTTTGCGTCCCCCCCTCCCTGAAGTTATCGCGGTGCTAATTATTAATCCATACGATGGGGGTTTTTACGCGCGCAAATAAAGGAGGAGGCCAAGTCGGTTTGCTTAGCGCGTACGTTCACTATCCTTGGTACTATTTAAGAATGGTGCCATCTCCGTCTGTCCGTGATTCTCATTAAGTGATCGTTCTGTTCGTTTTACCAAGCCAGAAAAAAATGGCTTTCGGTCGAAAAGAGACGTTGCCAAGATAAGAGTAATTTCCTGGCAGTTTTTCGTCCCATGTTAGCGGGGAAAAGCAAGGGAAAGCGCTTGTATAACATAACGATGATAAAGAGACCCGGTGTGTATTATTTACAGAGTAATTTTTCACTGTACGTACAAGATGTTGCATAACAAATGATTGAAATTTAAATAAAAAATTCCTTCATCTTATTTCGGTATCGATTCCGTCTTAATAAGCATTTAACGCGGATGACACCATTTGTCGCTGCTTTCGATCGGGTATCTCTTCGAAGTCAAACTCTTAATAATAATCGACAAAAGTACAAGACAAAATTTCCTAAGTACGTTAACAAGTAATATTATAATATAAAAATTAATGTAGTTTCGTTAAATCGTTCATACGAAATTCGATGCTCCGAGCGTTACTTCGTAAAGCAATGGATACGAACGATCGCAAAAGCCAGAGAGATCGCGCAATACAAGAAGTGGCAGGATCGACGGAATGTTTTGCGTGAGGTGAACGACACCTTCGTCAGAATCGGCGTCATGGAATCGGCCGTGGCGTTGGTCGCGCTCGTAACTCCGGCGCGGATTATCTCGATTCTGCGTTACGAGCACGCCCCGTGTCGCGCCCTTTCGGAGTCATCGTAATATCTGCCTTCGCACTACCCTTCGCTCCCGCGCGCGGGCGGCACATTGAAATCCCGCAAAGTCACTTAACGTCGAACGCCGGTGGTTTTAAGGTCCCGTAACGTCGCCGGAAACAGCGTAATAAATTCCGAAGATAAGCGCCACCGGTGCAGCATCCGCTCTCCCTCCCCCCCTTCCTCTCTCTCTGTCTTTCATACGCTTTATTGTATCAGGCTACGTATTGCTATCTTAAACTTTGTTCTCATTGATCTTTCTCAAACTATTTATTATATTATTGTAATTATTGCACTATGTAAATCTTACGTACTCTTACTTTAATTTTGTTTCTTGAACTATACTGTATTTAGGGTAAAGTACACTTAGTTTTAGGGACAAAATATACTTGGCTCGAGACGCTGCCGCGTCTATAGATCGTGCAAGTTCTTTTCTATTCTATGTATAAATTGTCATAATCCGTTACATTGTCATTACACCTTAGCGGGCCAAGTACCAGAGCGTTCAATAAATAACGATTCTTTCTATCTCTCTGTCTTTCTGTTTCATATGCTTTATTGTATCATGCTACGTATTGCTATCTTGAATTTTGTCCTCATTGATCTTTCTTAAACTATTTATTAGATTTTGTTATTGCATTCTGTAAATCTTACGTGCTCTCATTTTAATTTTGTTTCTTGCACTATACTGTATTTAGGGTAAAGTACACTTGGTTTTAGGACAAAAATTTACTAGATCGTGCAAGTTCTTTTCTATTCTATGTATACTAGTTATGATAAATTGTCATAATCCGTTACATTGTCATTACGCCTTAGGGGACCAAATCGCAGAGCGTTCAATAAATTACGACCCCCCCCCCCCTCTCTCTCTCTCTCTCTGTCACTCTTGTTTTGTCTGTTGTGTATGCAAAGAAACCACCGTCGCACATCCCCTGTTTGCCGTGTGACTTGTCCTCTTTCGCAGGACGATGACTCTGTTCTTATAGACTTGGCTTCGCCGTTGACAACTTTCGCCTTGGGCTCGTTTGCGACCCGCATTGCTCGCGCAAGTCTTTCAATGTCTGAAGAATTTTGCGCGATGAACTAGTTATTAAGCACAAGCTTAATGCAAAAGTACTATCTAGGTTTGTAGCGTCTGTCATGCGCCAGACAACTCAAACGAGAATTAATTAGTGAGGGATAACAATTTTTACACTGTTTAGAAAATTTCGAGAAAAGAAAACTGAATCTCGTGTGATGCAATCGCAATCGTTTTCACATGCGTATTATTGCAAGGAAAATGTATGACTTTTTACACCGTAAGTTTCGCTATCTACGCAAAATGAAGATAAATATAAAAATATTTCTTCGAGCTGATCCTTGGCACGAATCACGCTCGATCTCGTCCCGTTTTACGTGGCAATTTATCGAAAAGACAGCTCCAACGTCGGACTATCACAGCAATCATGTGCGCCCGGTAACGATCGATCGGCCGCTTTTGCTCCACGAGCCGAAGAAAGTCCTCGTCACGAACCAAACTGATTGTAACGCGAGTCGTAATACGCGTACGTGTACGACATCGCGAACGCGGCCGAGCGCGACGAATCGAACGAGCCTCGCGGAAAATATCCGTACGTGAGCTCTCGGTTACGGCCGGTTGCGCAAACTGTTAAATCGCGCCGCGGCGAACCCGCGCCGCATCGCACCGCATGTGCGGCCACGTGCAGTGTGCTGTTCGCGAGCGGCAAAAGTGCCGACGTGCGCCTTCCTTTTTTTTTCCCCTCAGCCCCCTGGCCTTTGCTAAATCGCTGACATCGCGTTCAAATACAGCAGCGGATGCTGCGAGCGTCAGCCGGCGATATATCCCCCGCGCGCCCCGCTAGTCCCGGGCCGGGGGATTCGCGTTTTCACAAGCTGTGTGTGATAACGCGGAACCCAATAATTGCATTAACTTCCACCAGTTTGCCGGGGCGTGAGAGCGAACCAGTCACATTAAAACCGAGGTAACGATATCGGTTTTCCTGTTTAATTAACTTTTGTTTAAATTGAGTACAGTCAGCGGGCTTCTTTCGAAAATGATAAACTATAGGCATTCACATTAGCGCTGAAATACCGCAGCTCTGTTATCCAATTAATTTTCATTTACGTCGTTTAGCGAGCTTGTTTTGTAAGAACCAAATAGAAATACGAGAATAGAACGCGAATCACACGCGGCCAAGAAGATGTTGCTCCGAAATCGATATCACTTTTCCTAATTAATTCTCATTTCAATCACACGCACGTAATGAGAGCCCGCTACGGAAATAGCGCGAATTAAATGAACGCTCGAGCAGCAATTTCGCGCATCGCCGTCACGTGCGCGAATTAATACGCTGTTAATTCGAACGTTTGCAAAACTTGACTTCCGACATTTACGGGACGAATGGCTCATATGCTCACGCGGCGTCGCATTATTCGCCAAGAAACAAATACGTGAACGCGGGTGCATAATAAACGCATAAACAACGGAAATTATCTCGGTCCGCGGTTTCCGCGCAGCGCTCGCCGGCGCCCTTGATACTGCGCATTTACAAACGGGTCTGAATCATGCGAGATGCACGCGCTGGCTGCCCAGAAATTCCCCCCGTATTTTTACACGTATACGGAGACTTATCGCCGCGACGGCGGAAATTAACGAACAAAAAGAAAACGCGAAAGAGAGGAGAGAGAGAGAAAAATGGCGGCGCGCTTATACGCAAATAATGAAACAGCCGACACGTATCCAGTATTTACCGCGCAGGAACGAACGGATGCTGGGCGAATGGCGATTGCGATAACACAAAGCCGGTACGTACCCATATGCAAATGCCACCGTGTCGGCCGGGCATTTTTTCCTCCCTGTCGCAATCCCGCTTTCTCGCGATCGCGCAAGATCGATCGTAATCGATCCATCACGGGGAGGCGAGAAACGAGACCTCGACGCGCACAACTCTCCGCCTTTCTTCTCCCTGTCCTCTCTTTAACGCCGTAACGCTTTTCGTTTAACCAAGGGCGATCGCCTTCGGGTGTCTCCCTCGAATTAATCCACGAAAGCTGCGCCCCGACCGCCCGATATGCCCGACGGCGGCGTCTCGTCGTCAACGCGAACGACCGGCTGCGCTTAATTAGGTAAATAAATTTTCGTCGCGTCTCTCGCCATCTCTCCAAGAGTCGGTTCCTCTCGCGACTCTCGTCGTCGATACGCAAGGCGGGCGCGTAATTAATTCACGCGCCCGTTACTTATCCCACCGAGGGGACGAATTTGTTCCTCCGGGGCTACGGGGCTTAATAGGTCGCGAAGAGACAGGTAACGACGGACCCGACGAGAAGGCGGTAATAATCCCGAGGAGCGGGCGCGAAACGAGAGACGCTTCTCGAGGAAAAGCGCGCGTCGCCCCGGAACCCGCCGCACCGTCGATTACACCTAAACGCTCCGCGTTATCGAGAGAACCTCGGATAATTGCCGTTTCACGTATTCATTGAAAGAGTCCGACGTTGTACCCGTGAAGGGAGATACGAATCGACTGATCTCTTTCGCAAGGTCGTGCCTCGGGTTTACGCAATTTTCGATCTTTGTGCTCAAACGCTCATTCTGGTCGCACCCGAAAATTGCGTAAAATCGAGATACGACCTTGCAAGAAAGATCAGTCGAAATGTAAGAAACATTACTGATCGCGGGCGGAAACGAGGAGAGACTCCAATCTGGGATCTCCGGTGTCGTAAGTTCGGGATGAAGCGCGTCCGACCGGGGAACGGCGCGCGGTTCTTTCACTATCGCGAGTACTATCGCGGGAAGAAGCGCCGGGGAAGAGCTGTACGAGGTGCAACAATCACAATTTCAGGTCTCGCTGCTAAATGGCCGGCCCGCGCGATAAGGAGGCTGCGGAACAACGGGCGCGCGTCGTTCGTGGAATTACACTCGCGCGGAAAGTTTTAATTATCCGGGAGAGACGAGCAGCGGGCGGTGCTCCGCGAGCGGCGGAGTTTCCGCAACCCTCCCCGCCCGCTCGCGCTCCGCGGTATCGCGGCTTCGCGGGGACGGCAGCACGTGCTACCTTTAACGAAGTTTCTCGCGCGCTCGCGCTAGTTTGCAGTTAGTTTCGCGAGTAAATACAATATCGTCGTGTAAGCGGATGACTTTGCCGCGGCATCGGCGACGCACAGCGGGCTCCGGAATAAAGCGCCGAGCACCCCGGGTCCTTCCGCCGCCGTAGTACATTTCCGCGGCCCTCCCTTCCCCTGCACCCGGGGGACGCGCGAGACGGGATGCGGCCGCGTCGCGCGAGGCAGGAAGAAAGTTTATGCGCGATTAAGCCCTCATCGAACACGCGACGAACACGCTCTCTCCCTATTACGCGACTCGCAATCCCTCTTAGCGATAACGATCGCTCGACTGGAAGCACCGAACTAAGAGGATTTTTGCGGGGAACATTATCGCGGTGGATGAAGTAAACCCAGCTCTGTTCAATGTTAACGGTTCGCTTCGAATTAACTTGATTAATTTTTCAAACGTGGTTACAATTTTGAGGGTAAAAAGGACGGACGATGTTACAGTTGTGTCAACGGCTTTAAAATTGCTTCTCCTTGTCCACGAGAACAATAAGTTAGAATGACAGGTCCAAAACTGGTTTCGGAGCGACGGACGCGTGCTTTCGTGTTTGCCGGTTACGGGTGGTCGTGAATAATAGCTGACGAGTAGTCGTCTTGATATACCGTCCGTCAACTCGACGTAGGAAGTCTCGTCGTCGACGGGATATTTTGGCGTATGTCCAGCCATATCCCAGGAAACTCGCAAACTTGTACGCCGTAAACGGGAGGGAGCACAGAGTTGCATTTGCAACGCTCTTCATGTTTATGAACATCAATAGTTACGGCAAATAATAAAAATAATCAGACTGTGAGAATAAGAGAAAAGTAATCATAAGACTGACTAATAAAAAGAAAAAGCTAATTATAAGATTAATAAGAGAAAAATCGTAGGAAAAATAACGACTGAGATAACGAAGAAACTTTAGATTCTGATTGGCTCTTAATAAAAGATCTTAGCGATACGTAACGGAGAATATTATGTTCATTATACAGGCACGCCGGAGGATGAATAGATATATCTGGGAACAGATTTAACGAGGGCAAGACGTATCCGGCTGATTGAGTTACCTATCTCTATTCTTTGTTGAGTTTATCGTAATTGCATTGCGGGCGCGTTCTAATATCTCTAGCGATTGAGCTAGGAAAGGTCGGTAGAAAGGGATTCCAGTGGAGATAATTAACTTTCTATTCGATCAGTTCGTCCGTTCCTCGTTACTCCCGACGCCCCGCCATGGACGTTTATCGCCTATTTCCAACGGTTTGGCTCAAGTTTAAGGCTATTGTATCAAAAGTATCAAATGTTTGTAACTTGAAAAAAATCCCAGTAATTTCCGACCGTTTCCGATTTTCATTCTAAAATTTGTCACCTTTTATCTTTGCAAAAGGGTCCTCGAATACAGACATATTCGCGCATCGACATTTCACGAAATCTCGTTACTCTCGACGCCGCCATGTACGTTTGTCGCCTATTTCCAACGGTTTGGCTCAAGTTAGGGCTCAAGTTTAAGGCTATTGTATCAAGGCTATCAAATGTTTGTAACTTAAAAAGAAAATCCCGGTAATTTCCGACCGTTTCCGATTTTCATTCTAAAATTTGCCACCTTATCGTAGCAAAAGGGTCCTCGAATACAGACATATTCGCGCATTAACATTTCACGAAATCCAACGATTATCAAGTAGACCAGGGTCCACGCTGCAACGCTGTAAATTACTCACGTGGTCTGGAAGAGTGTCCCATTATTCTTCTCGGAGAGAACTTTAGGATGTTATAGCTCGGTCTTTGAGGCACAGCCGCACCGTTTCGTAAAAAGGACATCCAGTTATTCTTGCCGGTGTCCCCGCGGCGAGTGTCCACGGTGAATTTCCGCGATCGCGGTAAATCCCCGGGGCGTATAAACGGGGAAACCTCTCGACGTGTAACGCCTTACAACCGCCCCGGTCTCGTCGCGCGTTCGCAGCAACGGCGCGGAACGAATCCGAACATTTGTATGCGCCCGGTTACAATCCGCGAGCGCAGCATCCATCTCGTGCCCGGCGGACGACGGTTGTTTAACCCCCTTCTTCCCCTTAAAATGACGAGTCGTGCTCGCGTCTGGTAGCGACGGTGGTCTAAAAGCGGCCAGAGCCCGAGTGACACTTGCGATCCTTTCAAGTGATATACGCAGTTTGTTATACACGTCCATTTTTATACGCGAGAGTTTAGCAACGGCAAACGTTTCACAGTCGTCATATACGCTCGTAATGTATGTAAAAAAAAACTTATCGCGCGCAATAATCTAGAAGGGCGATGATTCATTTTCAATGTTTGCGCGCGAATAAAGTACTTTCGAGAGAGAGGATTCCCTGTCTCCCGCGTCGGAAAAATAAATTACTCCTCCTCGCGACGAGTCACGCTCTTCTCTGATAAGTTTTTCAGAGGATTAGTTTCGTTATATATATATGTATACACATATATATATGTATGTGTGTGTGTGTGTTTTTATATATATTCCTTCGCGTATCAGACTCGAGACTAATTAGGCAACTGCCGTTCGATCTCGGAAAAACGGCAGATGTCGGGGCGAGTTAACGCGCTAACGCGAGCGAGGAGACCTAGAAACAACTAATCCCCGACATAATTAACTCGCCCGACGTGCGCGCCGTGCTCCGTTTATTTTCGTTGCGTTAGCTGCTCCGAGTGCTTTGAAGATCGCCGCCGTCGCGGATTTAAAAGAGCCATGGAAGTGCTTCGGGCGAACAAACACGAGCGTGGGAGGAAATCCTAGCGGCGCGACGGCGCTCCGGCGCGCAGCATCTTCCGGCTAAACATTTGCCTTTAGGAGGACAATGCGATGCGGCGGAATCGGTGATCTGCATACACCGTCTTTAAGCCGCTTAACGTCAGGAGGCATTCCGTACCCGACTGCCTTCCCGACTCGACGTGTCGCAACGGCGGCAGCTACCGAGAGACAGCGAGAGAGAGAGAGAGAGAGAGAAAGAGAGCTCCCGATCGGCAGCAGCGAAAAGACCATGTTTTCCAGCATGCGATTAATCTCCCGCGCAATTAACCCGCCGTCGTGCAACCGGTTTATTTTCAGCGTCTCGCGCCACTTTATTTTTACCGACTGGACGGTTTTACCGATCGCCCCCCGTTTTTTCTCATAACAATCCTTCATTTCTAGACACCGAGTATTTTACCCGGAGTAGCCCCGCGACGATATTTATTCGACTATTTAGAGAAATTTATTTTTAAGGCCGAACGAGCGCGCCGAGTCGTCGAGCGGGGTTTGCTATCTTATCGAGTATAATAATAGAGAACAGTCCTCTGTTACGAGGTAGGCTCCTAATACGAGATGGCGGAGTTTCTGCTAAATTAATAGACACCATTTGCTGGTGCCATCGTGAATTTATTGCCCTTGGAGTGAAATCTGTTTGGTGGAAAATTGATTGTTAGATCGTGGGATCGTTGCGAAAGAAGATTTGCGATTGAATTTGGACGTTGAAAACCTACTATCTCATATTAGAAGCCTATCTCATAATAGAGGACTCTCATCTAATATCGGTGCACTAAGATTTGAGTAATATAGTCTACTCTTTCACGCGTGACATAAATGTTTTAAATTATTCTTCAAATATGTAGAATTCTTTTTATTTTAATAACACGAATCCCCCCCCCCGACACACAATACTTGCTTTCATAAGGAACAAGGCGGAGGATACAACTGTCACACGATCCGTCAGTCCGCGAAAGTCAGCCGGCATGAAAATTAAATATCATTTCATTCCCGGGGTCAAATGTTCGACTCAGCGCGCCGTGACGTAACGCGCCGAAATCGCGGAAGCAATATCCGACTTGCTCCGTTCGTAAAAGTCAGAGAGCCGTCGCGTGTAAACGTCATCTCGCAACTCCCCTTCGTAAAAAGTTTCCTTAATATCCGCGGGACGCGATCGCGTACTTTTCTCAGCGGGACAAGCAACATCTTGCGGCGAGAGAGGTTTGCGGTTGTCGCGACGACACGACGACGTGGAACCCGGGCATTTGCATGCGCCGCTTGCGAGTCGCTGCACGGTGTGTACCCGCAACAACGACGTGCACCAGGGACGACGACGACAACGACAACGACAACAACAACGACGGCGACGACGATGTTAAGGTCACTGCACCGAGAAAACACGAAAGCGCAAAGAATGCCGGCACCGCGCATAAAACGGGAGATCCCTTATAAACGGCTCGGCTTTCGTGCTTTAATGTAACGAGGACCGGTCTCGGCTCCGCGGTTAATTTTCCGGAAGCGGCCGCTCGGAGTGCGGCGTTAAATAATCCAGAATTTCGGCGGGACGCGAAACGCACACCGCATCGCGCTGTCTCCCTCCCCGGGGAGTAATCGCGCGGATAACGCAGGTAAACGTTTCGTTTTAATGTCTTGATACGCGGCAGACGCGACTCGCGCCGATTATGCATAACCGCTTATAACAGGTTGCGGATTATCCCCTGATCTACGGCGTGGATGTGCGCCACCGTCCACGTTTCTGCCTCTCATTCCTGTTATCGTTCGACGTGGATCAGCAACGTGCATTTCGTTTCGAACCATCTCTTTCGTCTCGCGATATTACAAATGTATTTTCATAACTTTAAGGGTAACAAATATACCGTCGGTTTTAGAGAGGAGAAAACTAACGAGCTTGTACATACAACAATATTCAAGGCTTGTGTCCGCAATGCTGGAAATCGATATCGATCCGGGAAATATGTAGCCAATCAAGTTGCACCGTTTACAGAAAAGCCGTAGTTGATTGGCTACACATTTCTTGCATCGAAATCTCGGACCAATTCCTACATTTTTTTACCTTAAAATTTATCCTGAAGATCGTGTGACAACCGTGGGACAACATGACATTTTGAAGAATTTTATGAGAGTTTCTTAATATTTTACCATACATTTTACTCGTAATTATACTTAGTATACATTTTACTAGTAGAATGCATGATAAAATTTCTAAAAACTTTCATAAAATTCTTCAAAACGCCATGTTGTCCCACGGTTACATGATTTTTCAGGATAAATTTTAAGAAAAAATTCTCGTGCTCTCTGAAAATCAATCAGTGGGTCATCACTGAAAATAGTTAATAGAGGAAAGTCCCCTGTTATGGAATAAGCTCCTAATATGAGACAGTGGAGTTTCTGCTAAATTAATATACATCATCTGTTGGTTCCACTGTGAATTTATTGCCGTTGGAGTGAAATCTGTTTGGTGAAAAATTGATTGTTAGATCGTGTGATCGTTGCGAAAAAAATATTTGCGATGGAATTTGGACGTTGAAAACCTACTATCTCATATTAAAATCCTATCTCCTAATAGAGGACTTTCCTCCACTGATTTGCAGTTGCAAGTACACAACTGAAAGTCGTAGTCGTATACTTATAACTGTAAATCAGTGACTCACTGTTTTCAGTGATAATTCACCGATTCCTTTTTAGAGAGCGTAGAAATTGGTCCGAGATCTCGAACCAAGAATCAACTACAGGTTCTCTGTGAAAGATGCAAGTTGATTGGCTACATATTTCCCGGATCGAGGTCGCGGACCGCTTTCTAGCATTATGGACACAAGACTTTAAGAATGTTGTACAAGCTCGCATTTTACTCTCCCGTAATTATACTTACAATTAGTATACATTTTACTAGTAGAATGTATGATAAAATTTCAAAAAAACCTCATAAAATTCTCCAAAATGCCATGTTGATTCACGATTACACCATTTTCAGGGTGAACTTTCTCCCCGTGTAGCATTTCGCGGACACGAGGCTTTAAGCTCGTACGTTCCTTCCGCGACATTTCCCTTTTGTCTCTAACTCGTTACGCGCGATTAGGTACCGCGCACAATCGGCGGCACACACGCGAGATACTTGGAACACTGTATCAGAATGAAAAACGATTCGCGAGAACGATTTTAATTGCGCGATACGTGATATACGTGTAAATAATACGATACCACAGCGATTGACTCGAATAGCGTGGCGGGGCGTATACTATTATTTACTTAATAATAAGCAACGCCAGAGAGCAACGCATACGCCTATTTAAAAGCGAGCGCCGGCTATTATTTCACAAACAGCCGTCATTTGAAAATTAATTGATGCGCCGATTGCGTCAGTGAGCACGATCGAATCAACTCTCTAAACAGACAATTGCCACGGGAATTAAACCGCCCGAATGCAGGAGATGGGGAGGGGGGGGGAGGAGGAGGACATTAATTCTCGTGGAAGTCGATCTGCAAACGTCATCGTAATCTCACGGCGATTCCCGTTCGGGATAAAAGCGGCCGGATAAAGTGAGGAGAGACGAGACGAATTTCACGCTCGTCGCGAGATGACGAAGTCGCGGCAATAACGACGTCGCGCGTAATTAACGTAATGGCCCGGCGTGACCGCGGCGACGCCGAAGCCCGGCCATTACCGTAACGATTCGTCCCGTAATTCATTCTAAAGTAGAATCATTCCCAGGCTCGTTTCCCGGCCGGTCGGCCGGGAGGAAACACGATAATCGGTCGTTGCGCGCCTACGTGCGATCGCCGATAATACGTCGTGGAACCCGTGCGCGAGGGTGGAAAAGGGCCGGGCCGATTCTTTCCCCCTGGTCGTTGACTTTCGCCGCGCGTTCGCTCGTTTCTCTTTTTTTTTATCCGGACGCCTCAAAGATTCCCCGAAATTGCTCTTTCTTCGCGGATATTGGCAACCACGGGCTCTACACGGTTCTCTCGTCCGGGTAAATACGCGACGAGCGTGCCGATCGAGAGGATGCTGCGTGGGCGACGACGCGGCTCAAGCCTGGTCATGATCGAGCGGGGAAAGCAAGAATGCCGATTATCTATAAGTGCTCGTAAAGCTCGACGCTCGGAGAATAATATCACGGGTGGTGACACGTGAGCTACTCGGTCACAGATAAATAGCGACTCGCTTTGCGGTTATAATTGCGGGGAAGCTGGGAAAATTGTCGGAGCAACTTATCTACGACAAAATTTCGCGGTGCTCGAACGAGGCCGTGCGCTGCGGCTTGTATTTAAAATTTTATAAATGTACAGCGCCGGCCAAAATTGTATCGCACGGGAGTAAAAGTGTAGCTGCCGTAGGCTAGAAACTGCACGTGGCAATTAAATTTCATAGCGAATCCGGTTGCTTGCACTAGTGCGCACTGAGTGCGCGCTAAGGGCCTGAGCAGAATGGCTGTCTTGTACTCTTAAGACAATGTTTTGTGTTTTAAATCTTTGTCTTAAAGTAACGCACGATAACTGTCTTGTGACTTAAGGATATAAGACAAGCCATTCCACTCAGGCCCTCAGGCTTGTTTACAGTCAATTCTTATATTCAAGGGTCGTTTCAAATATCTCTTGAAATATTTAACCAGTAAGATGGTCTGTGTAGCGTCCACGCGGATCATTTTTTGGCTAAACACTTTTTAAAAATGCAAAAATTGAAAACTATAAATAGGCATTAGTGTGCACTCAGTGCGTACTAGTGCGAGCAATCGAATTTGCCGTCAGTTGTAAAATGTGGACAGCTAGTATATAGTTGCGACAGCTAAATATTTAGCTACTAGCGCCTGTTGCATTACGTGCAACAGCAAACCGTTTGCTGTGGTGTAGAAAGTTACGGCAGCAAAATATTTCTAGCAAACCATGATTAACTACAATAACGAACTCTTTTTATTGCACCTGTAGATTTTCCGAGCACAACTTTCGTCAAAATTGCATCGAATGTGCTCAAAATTTTACAGTGGACACCTCGATCACAGGTGCATCTTGTACAGTAATGGACAGAATGGTTGCGGCACTTTTTTTCTTAACGCGTTTAGGAACGTGCATTTAGATTCAGATTTACGTTCCAGAACATTTTTCTCCGAGGAAAATTTTACTTGAAAAATAGATGGCAAACGTTGAAAAAGGTTTCGAAATGACCATCGAATAAAATACTCTCCGGAGACGATCTTGGAACGTATCTCTGACTATAAATGCGCGTCCCTAAACTTATTAAAAAACCGTGTTGCGACTTTTCTCTCCATCACTGTACACAGACAGGCAGGAATGCCTGGACATTTCTACAGGGTGTTACGTAATACCCGCCTCACCTCTTAACTGCGGATAGAGCGGACTAGACCGAGTCAAAAAATCCTCTACCATTTTGCAATTTTCGCAATAGTTAACGAGTTATTAATGATTAAAAATCGCTGTCTTAGCACGGTCTACCACCCAATTAGAGCGCGCTGCAAGATGCGGCCGTCTCGCAATCGGCGTCGCTACACTGAAAAAAATTTCTGGTTGAATATGGACGAATCAGATAATTCCTTTAGGATTTACCAGAATTCCTTTAGGATTTACCAGAATTTCTGTAGGATTTACCAGAATTCCTGTAATCCTACAGAAATTCTCGTAAATCCTAAAGGAATTCTGGTAAATCCTAAAGGAATTATCTGATTCGTCCATATTCAACCAGAAATTTTTTTCAGTGTAGGCGCGTGGAGAGTTATTTATTATACGTAGCCCTTGCCGTCATAAACAATTCCCCGCGTGCCTAGCAACGCCGATCGCGGGACGGCCGCATCTCACCGTGAGCTTGAATTGGGCGGTAGGCCGGGCGATTTTTAATAATTAATAACTCGTTAACTGTTGCGAAAATTGCAAAATGATAGAGGATTTTTCGACTCGGTCTAATCTGCTCTATCCTTAAATAAGAGGCGAGGTGGGTATTACATAACACCCTGTATAATGTATTTTATAATCACAGAAATGTCCAATCCTACCTGTCTGTTTACACGAAGGACAATGGACAAAATACACCATAATCTTCAAATTTGTCATCCGTGCACCTTAAAGCGATGCTCAAAAATTCGAAAGGTGCACTGAAAAACAAATCTGTTAGATTCAACCAGACGTCTGTTAGAAAATGGACGAATCAGAATTCCCTTTAGGATTTACCAGAATTCCTTTAGGATTTACCATGAAAGATATTTCATAACCAGAAGTTTGGTAGACTTTACTACAAATCTGGTAAATCCTAAAGGGAATTCTGATTCGTCCATTTTCTAACAGACGTCTGGTTGAATCTACCAGATTTTTTTTTCAGTGTGATACCATTTTGACCGGTATTGTACATCTTTGTGTACATTCCCACCCGATAAACGAACGAGTTACAATGAAATCTACCGAAACTTCCGCCGAAGTATGTTCGACTCGGAAAGTTTCCCTGGTTGACCGGCGGTTCCTGACAATTGAATCATCCGCGAAACGGATGATTGGCCGAGGCTGTTCATCGGACAAATCTCCGCGACGGGAGTCAGCAGCGCATGACGACGCGCGCTCGTGGCTCGGTAACGAAGCGAATTCGATCATCGAGCGTAAACGACAAATCGCCCCGCGAAACCGGAAGCCAGTCGTTGAGCCGGTGCACAGGGACGGGCCTCGATTTATTATGCTAAACACTCCGCTCCTGGGGCGTCGGAGCGTGGCGGAAACGGGCAGCGTCAGTCTCTCCCGGCGCGATATTTTAACTAGATTAATGTCGTCGGCGTGCAAAATCGTCTAAATCGACGTTAATCTCGCGGCGCGTCCTCGCCGAGTCTTTAATCACCCCGGGGCTCACGACCGACTCTCGTCGGCCGGCTTGCAGCCGTCGCGGGGGTTCATTGCCGATAAGGGAGAACGCGAGGAAGGGAAACATTGCCGCGAGACCATTTTTACGACGCGCTTCCGGTCCGCGCGCAAACGCGTAAACGCGCGTATCGACATTCGCGACGTTTCATCGCGCTCTCGCGTCGCGTACGCGTAAACGCCCGCTCGGGTTGCACGGCCCGTCGCGCCGTCGCGCCGCGCCGGCCCGGCTCGGCGCGGCGCGCGTTCACACGCGCGCTTAGTGGCTTATTATTCCAAAGCACATAATGGGGCCGAGTATAGTGCCTTATGCCGGTGCACGTGATTCGTCAGTAACAAACTCTCCGCGCTTATCTTGTCGAGAGGCGGAGGTATTACGGGGGTATTACCGACAAATAGTATCGTATAACCGCTGTAACACGATCGCGAATGCGATATGAGAGAGCGCGAGCCCGAAGATTTGTTGGACCGCGCGCTCGTGTGACACGTTTTACGATCGCGCGCGAATATTTACGATTACGGCGCGAACGTAACACGGAGACCGTTCGCGTTGATTAAAAAGGAAAAAATGATGAGGAAAAAGAATGCGTGCCGTCCCCTCCTCCGCCCCGAAAGTTGGCGCGGAATCGAAAAGATTATCGAAATTAATCGCGCTTGCCTGATTACGAGGCCGTCGTTCCGCTCGACGTCGCGACGTAAATTACAAAAGTTTCACGCGAGCGATGAACCTCGTCAGCTCTCCTCTCCTCCCCCTCCCTCCTTCGTGTGGTTCTTCCTAAAAACCCTCCGAATTATTCAACGGCGTAATTCGCGCGAGCGTCGCTTCGTCAACGAATAATTCTGTGCCGCGCGCGCAATCAGCGCGGTTCGGTCGTTCTTGCTAATTAACCGTCCGCGAAAAATTCACTGGTCCTCCTCCTCCCCCCCCACACCCCGCTAAATCGCCAAATCGCATTACATCCCCACGTCCTGGACCCCTCATTATCGACCGCGCGGCCAAACGCGCGCTCAATTTTTCATCAATTTATATATTATCGAGATACACTTCTTATTTTGGCAATTAGGAAAATCGGAAACGGATTTGCCGCTGCGGGGTATTGAATTTCATTCCCGTTTTTCCCCGTCGGTGATTTAAATCGCGGCGGACGCTTTGTTACGAGCCCATTCTCCCTTTCCCCGGCGTTATCCTTATCTACGGCGAAAGAGACGATTCCAAAGGACAATCTTCTTCGAGGATTGTTAAGGGTAGTTTGCCCGTTATACAACTCGATCGGTGAATAGGACGGACAGGCGTAAGACGCGCGCGAGTAATACCTCCGTTGTAAACCCCCGAGCCGTCCGATCGCGACGAGCCCCGATCCCGACCGGCGCGCGGCGCGGCGCCGGGCAGGACCCGCGTGAGAAAGATGACGGAGGGTGAGCGAGGTACTTTCCGCTCCAAGAATTTCACAAACGAAACCAATTTCCTGCCGCGCCGGTCGCGAACCTTCGACCTTCCCTCTCGTTCGCGCCGCACCGTCGCCGTGAAATCCGCCGTTCGCCCGACTCTCCCCTTTATCCCGACGCGGCCTGGGATTGCGCGAAAGACGTGTCGCCGAAATAGTCGCGCGTGTACCGAGGAACGACGTCCCCATATCATACGAGTCAATGGGACTCCTGGCAAAAAAAGTGAAATATCGCAGGTGAAATCGCTGCGGTCTTAAGACCGAATCAGACTAGCAATTGCTAACGCGAATTGGACTCGGATTGGCGATCGTCGATTGTCTTCGAACCAATGGGAGCCGACTAAGTCACTGGCTGCTTTGCTCCCATTGGCTAAAGAACACTCGTCAATCGCCCATTCCAATTCAATCGGAGTCAACAATTGCTAGTCTGATTCGGTTTTTACACTGTCAGAGTCGTTCGAGACAGTATTAAACGTTGATTAATTATGCGAGCGACGCTAATTTCTTTATTCGTTTAATCTTAATCTGCTTTCGTATGCAAGGTATTCGTATGATATTTCAACAGCGTGCGCTGCAGATTAATTAGAGGCGGAAATATTCGTACGAGAATGTCGAGAGTGATAATTTTCGAGCTGTAAGAGATTAAAGTTGGCCGATGGCACAGCGTAGAATTCGCGTCCATAAATACGCTTATGCGTGTCTATCGATCTGCTATATTCCGATGTTATCATACAACTTCGTAACAGAACTGATTTAACAGGTTTTTATCACCTAACTGGTTTTAGTTTTGATTTTTTATACAGAAGTGCTTACTTATCGGATATCATGTCGCTTACAATATAATTGAGTCGACTCGCTGATAGAAACAGATCGATAGGCAAAAGATCAAGACTTAATTTACGAGTCGCAACAATAAATACAATTAATATTCATTAGCGCATACATTATGCGATTGGGACAAATACAGAGAAAGTCTATCTTCTTTTCTTTTACTATCTAACATGAAACCCCGCGTAAATATATAGCGGGATCTCAAAATCTATTTCTAAAAATATTTAAGAATAAAAGAGGGGAGGAAAATTAAAATAACGCATTTAAACGCTATTCTCCCTAGCGTTTGCGATAGATAATTAATTTTCATTTCGCACACGAAACATTTATTATCTCACTACGCGTTTCGATGCCGATAAAATACCACGAGAGAAGAAAAAACGAAAATTCACATTCTTGAAATGTTAATCATTCGCTTATTGCCGTCAAAGCAATCTTCTCTTCGTGAAAATTATCGTTCACTCTTTGTCGAGCTTACACTCTACTCATAGAATAATAATTCTAATAATTATTTCATCAGCGCGTGATAAATCGACGGAAAATTACACAATATACGTCAGGGTGAAATATTAATGTATCATAGTTGATCTATTGCGAAGTGACGGACCTACGAGATATTCTATTTAGCGATTCTTCTTTTCTCCTAATTTAATACACATATCTACACACATAACTTGTCTCACGATCAGCAGTATCTCCGTAAATCCATCATCTCTTGTTGTTAGATCAACGAGACAACTCGACTCACCGACATGACGCGCAGCAGCGGAGCGTTACGCCACGTTCCACTGTAAAGCACACAAATATATCCGAATTATAGTAACACCACAAACAATTAATAAATCAATAAATGATCGCTGCACGCGCCAAGTAATTAATGATAATTAAATCGCAAATAACGTATAACAAGTTATTACTCACCACGCGGTTGCTCCGCCGTCGCCCGACGCCTCCCAGGGCCTCCTCCTCCTCTCAGGCTGCTCTCCGATGCACACGCGCGCACAAGACACTCGCGAAAATTACGCGGTTAATTACGAGCGAACGGGAGCGAAATAATCACCCGGGCGCGACAATCACGCGACACTTTGCACAGTGCTCGCAACGTTAATCGCACGCTTCCCTCTACTTAAGTCACTCCATTTCACCTCGTTTCGCGCATATTATCCCGCGCGCTCCAAGCGCGGGGCGAAACTCGACGAAATTCCCCACGTACGCGAGTGTTCGTCGCGCGTTTCGAGGAGCGACGCGCGTCGGCTACCTGCCCGCTCGGAGGCCACCGTGCGACTGATAGCGTGACCTTGTTTACGCAGCGTCGCGCGCCCGGTATGTCGCAAAAACAAACTGTGTATCACTGGTATCACTCAACATCACGTGAATTAACCGTTTTACGAATTTACGCCGAATAATCGCTCCTTCGCGCCCGCATTTTCCACTGGGCTATTATCACGTGTCGATTCTAATGCTTTCTCACTTTGCCTTCGCTTTGACCAAAGGTCCGCATAACTTAAGGCTCGTTATTCTCGTTACTTTGTATTTCAGTACACTCGCGTTACGAAAGAAACGACACTTTACCAAGGAGATGGAATTAAATCGTTGCAGAAAGTGCAATAACGCGCGGATCTCGACTTCCTCGTTTCTAAAAGCGCGCAGTTTTTTTATGTCCCTCGGAACGCGTAAGGAAATTTAAGATAAAAATGTTGATAACAGTTAAATAACCTCAGGTTCCTGTTTTTAAATGGAGAACCTAATCGGTTATATAAATACTCATTTAAAAAAGACTGGACTTACACGCGATAGTAAATGTTTCATTTGCTAAATTGATAAGTCACTCGTCAAGATCAGCTGATTATTTCATGTACATAAGAAGAAGAGGCAAAAATAATTCAACAATATTCTAAATATAATATTACGAGAAACGTGAAATCTCGGTGAAACATTGATGGACCAATATTCCTGCGGATGCAGTTGCGAATCTAAAGTGCGGGGTAATAGGGCGCGAAGGAGGATATAAAATACCAATTGGCCAACTTTGAATGTTTAGAGCTCGGCCATCGCTCTGACCTCACATTTTCACATTAGGATTATCGACCCTAATTAGTTTCCCTAAAATGTTACACGTTGGCTGAGCGGGCCAACCAATTCCGGACAAACAATCAGGCGAATTATAATTGGAATTAACCGATGTTAATGAAACTGGCGGCAAGTCCAATTATCGGGCGCCCGTTAATTCATGAGAAATAGCCCTTTAATAGCGGTAATAACACGGAATACTAATTTTCACCGTACGATACCTGTCGCGCGCACAGTAAAGCGCCATGAAATCACAAGTAATACGAAGTGCCGATAGGACACGACTATGCAGCAAGGTATGTTCTATAATGCCGACTTCCGAGAAAGAGATTCCATGTAAAAGGGATTCGACATACCGGAAAAGCTTTCTCGAATTTTCTCACGTCACATGGCACGAGCGTTACGATACGCAGAGAGAGAGAGAGAGAGAGAGAAAGAGAGAGGGGGGGGGGGAGAAAGCAAAGTATGCAGTATATCTCTCGACGAACGGGGCTGCACAGAGAACGAATTAAAGCGGAAATTTCTATTAAAACGTAAATTTCTATTTCTATGCGAATTACGAGTTCGAGTATATATTCTTTTGGAATGTCCGCTAGAGATGTATTAAAAGGGAGAGAGACGCGCGCTATAAAATTTTCATTTTAATTATCCGTCTCTCGCGGAACGCGAGAAAGTAGCGGCGGTAGTTAACGCTAACAAAGTGTCCCCTTGTACCGAGATAACGCAGCGCGGCGAGACACATTTTTCGCTTCATCGTGAATTAAAAAAAAAAATCCCCCGGCAGTTACCGAGTTGAAACTTCTCTGTATCGCGTCACGCGGCATTTTTTATTTTAATTACGCGGCTCACCGTCTATCCGTGAAGTTGAACGAGCCGCGTGTTAAATGTCTGTTTCTCACCTCCGTGATGTGTATCGTGCGCCGGGAGAAAAAGGAAATTTAACTTGGAGAATCCCGCTGCCACCGCTGGCAAATAAAACCTTTATCAACGACGGAATATTACAAATTGAGGAAACTCTGTAAGAGTCCGCGGGACATCCCGCACTCGTTCTCCGCACCCTCGCTCGTCGCTCCGTCATTGACTTTACTCGATTTCGATATTCAGTTGCTCCGCGAACCGTGAGATCGCAAGGGGGTAACCACCTGATGTAATCGTGAAACAGTGTCTCCGAAATCATTATAAAATCCTTACGAAATCCCCGCTTAATCGTTTTGTCTTAATTTTCAAGTTCTTTCACTTGTTAGACAATAAACATTGAACAATAAGACTGATGTAGTTGTTGTTAGAACAACAGCGAGTTGATACACCTTTGCGCGCAAATTTGGAACAATAAGCAGTAAATGCAAATACAAAATTACTTTTCGTTAAGACCACGGTTAGACTAGTGGGAAAAGTGGGAAGCGGGGAAACGCGTGACCGAACACTACAATCTTAACCGAACTTACCTCTACAAGTAAATACTTGTTAGTAAAATAAGAAAAATATATTTTGAGGAAATCTAACAGCTCTTTGAGATTTAACAACGCCACATATTTTTATACGTGCATATAAGAAAATTATTTGCAATTAGGTGAGGTTATTTGTAATCAGATGCAATCGTATGAAATCAAATGAAATCGTGTAATCGGTGGGACAACATTTCAGCTAGCGGTTACCCCCTTGTGAGATCGAATGAGAAGAACGGCTTTTATTGTACAAATCGCATTCGAAACGGGGAGAGACATCGCGAACCATGGTGTAAAGATACAAGGTGAAGCAATCTGGAGGATGCGCAGTGTCAACCAATCAGAAGTGGCCCAAACTACCGAATTGACCAGTCAGAAATTTGCCCTAACCTTCAAACTGCAAATCATTGCGGTTGAATGCAGGGAGAGCCAATGAACAATTTGCCCCAAAAATTGGTTAGATGCGCAATGTTTCACCTTGTGTCTTCACACCATGTCGCGAACGGACTCGATCGCGTCAAGATCAAGAGTGACGCGCACTCAGAGGAGGGCAGCGCGTGACAAAAGTAAATTTCTCTATCTGCATACCGCGGATAAGAATCATCCCCATTATATTGAAATTCAGCGAGGGCGCGCGCGGTCGTCGACGGAGGCGACTAGAGGCACACTTGGTCGGGTCGGCGAGACGAGAGAAGAGCCCAAGACGAGGAGAGGTCGGTCGGCGCGTGAATCGATATATCGACACGGGCCATTTTTTTCCCCTCCTATAAATAGCCGAACTACCGGTCGCCGGATTACGTATATAGAGACGCACGGCTCGGTGTCTACCGTCTCGAATAGATTAGAGCCCTGCGCCGACGGCTTCTGATTTACGATTGCAGATACCTCTTCCCACGCATAGATCGTGACGTTTCATACGTATATATTCGCGTGCGTGCCAAGAAACAATAGCGATTCTCCAATATTTTTATCGGGAACGGCGAGATTAAACGCGCGGGAAAGAATCCTACTCAATTTCCACTGTGAACTGCACGAGCCATCGATTCGCGCGGAGGAGAACAAAAGCGATAATGATTATTTACGAAAAAGCAATTACTTTTCAGGAATGTTGCCGCTAATAAAAAAAAACGAAAAGTTAACATCCCGCTCGGCGATGTGGATGCGCGAAATTACGGGAGATATTTCCGCGAGTTGCTACCTAAATAAAACGAGGGAAATTTAACCAAGTTGCTAATTCTATTTTCAAGCGTTATTTTATACGAGAAAGTTGCCCCGATCAGTCGTTTCGCGTAAAACGGAACAAATACGGACGAGGGGCGCGATGGCGGATAAAGAGAAAATATGAAACAGATACGTTATTCGTGTAGAAAAAAAAAGCCAAGCGCGTCCTACTTTGCGCTTGTTGTCCTCCGTTGCGCTACGATGCGCCCACTCGTAAATTTATGAATGATAAGCCGCAAACTTTACAGCATCGTAACTCAGTCAAAATTGCCCGCGGAGATGAGGGAACTTTCGGCATTTTTCCTACACGCTACGCGGAACACGTACACAAGTAGCCGTTTAAGGGTGAGACTCTCCAGTCGAGCTTTTTTAACCGAGTTGCGTGTCGCGCGAAAGGTTCCGAGAAAATTTTCACGCTGCACGGGAATTATGTAACGTTATCGATTAAGGGATGTTGCAACAGTTGGAAAATGTCAAAGCAATATTGTGTTGAACTCTGATAAATAAATTACCGTCGTTTCGTGATACGCACGCAACTCGACTTTCCACATAGAATATACAAAAATAGACGTACAGTGATGGACAGAATGGTGGCAACAATGTTTTTTAAAATTAGTTTAGGAACTCGGGAGATCGGAAACGTTGAAAATTTCGGAATGGCCATCGAGTAAACTATTCCTCGGAGAAGATTTCGAAACGCAATCCTCGCTCTAAATGCATGTTCCTAAACTCTTCTTCTTCCTCGTGTATTCGGCTTAAAGCCTTTCATCCAGTTCGTTCTAGTACTTTGAGCACTTGGTTTTACTTCATCTTCGGTAGGCTGCTAACCTTGCCGAAGGAAACCTTCAATCTGGAGGGCTATACATCCCTAAATGTGCGTGTGCGTGCGTGCGTGTGTGTGTGCGTGTGTGGCAGGATATTCTCGGTGGTTGTCACTTCCCTTCGGGAGATTCCTAAAAAAAGCCAGCGGTGTCCGTGGATTTGAACTCGGGTCTTTTCGTTCATTCGTTTACTGAGCGGCGCACATTTCCCTGCGCCACACTCGCCACCGTTCCTATATTAAAAAAGGGTGTTATCCTCGCGACCATCCTGTCCATTGCCGTACGAGGCTCCCTATGCTCGCGCGGGAATCAAGTTTCGAAGGGCAGGGGACGGAAATGAAAATCGAGAGGCGTAATTGAAGAATGGAACCTCGCGATCGGTGAACACTCGTTTCGTAAATATATCCCCGGCTCGTTCGTTTCGCACGGCCGAAAGACGGGAATTGCGCGGCTGGACTTGGCAAGCATCTCCCCCTTGGACAATATAAACGTGGGTTTCAAGTCGCTCAAGGGGCCCATCAGCGTATCGCTCGCTCTATCCCGACAAGATGCAAATTTGCAAGCCCCGTTAGGACCACGGCTGCTGCTTTGAATCGCCATACGAACCCGGCGCTCGTAAATCGCACGGCCGGGTGGCGGTTCTCCGTTTCTATCGCCGTTCAGGTGCACACGGGGCGTGCAACGGTGTGTATACGCCGGCCGCCTACGCCGCCGTCGCCGAAACCTATTTCAGGAATAATGCTCGCGCTATCTGCCCCTGATAGGGGCGACAGACTACGGCGCGTCCGTAATAGGCGTCCCTGAATAATTCCCGTGTCTCTCCCGGAAAGGCATCCGGCGTGACCCACGAAAATTGAGGTTACGCGGTGGACCGTATCGGGGCGGAATCGGTTCGGCTCGGCTCATGCCCCGGCCACGCTTGCATTGTGTTCTCGGTTAACCGCAGGGACAAACGAGTATCTTGGAAGACGCGCGCCCGGACCCGCTCGGGTGCGTTCGTTGTCACGTGGAAAGAAGAGACGAGAAGAGACGAGAAGAGAAGAACCTGACGGATGGACGTGTGAAAAGAACTCTTCGACTAAAATATTGTTATTCGCCTCGGCAATGCAGTACTCCGTTTTATGGACAAGTTACCTCGAACGTTCGATGCCGAACGGAACTCATTTGCGCGAATAATAGCCGAGAGAGGAGGCGAAACAAACGCGACGTTCCTCAACCCTTGGACGCCTCGGGACTAAATTTATCCCGTAATAGTATTTACTCAGCCGGCATGCATTACGAAGAAATGGCCAGCATCGCAGCTCGATCTTCGCTTCTTCGAGCGCTGACCGATCGGCGATCGCCGCGAGATTAAGCGTCGTTCGCTCGTCGCGCATGGTCGTGTAAGTGTACGCGCGGATGATAACGCACGAGCTGCTGAGACGTGGCCAATGAGCCACGGGCATCGACAGCGAACGGTCTTCGACCTGTACCATCATCTCCCGCCTACTTATGGAAAGCCGCGGCGCCAAATCCCTCGACGGCGACGTCGTCGAGTGGAGGAGGAGCGCAAGAAACGCGAGGAAAGGAGGAGCGCGGCAAGAACGGAAGAAGCCGGGACACGAAAAGCGGAGACGATCTCGCACCGGCAGCCGATGGTAACGACGGCGCGGGTCTCTCTTTCTCTCTCTTGAAATTGCGACGTCGTGAGTCACTTTGCATGAGAATAGTTCTTACGTGGTCGGGCCAGATGGTATGATCGATTTTACAAAGTGGTTAGAAGGGACAATTTTTCTTTTGTAATACTATGTCAACTTTTGGATCAGCACTGACGCTGGTCCAACGGAGACGAATGCGATTACGCCTTATCGTAAATCCCTATAGACTGTCGAAGCGCTTGCTCGCCACTTTACCGTATGTAAAAGTGATCTTGAATAAATCATACGACAGTAATGTGGACATCTCCGATTGATCGAAACTCGCCTCGCATTTCTCGGAACTGATCATGGATAATCGATACATTTACGGCGTACATATATAAATTTAAGAAATGCCTGTCACACCCAGAAAAGTTTCTTTAAAATCAAACAAATTGCCTTTGAATTCTGATATAGAAATGATTTCTTCACCCTGACCAAAATTTCACTCGATTAAAACTGGACTCTCTAAGAGAATTTATATCTATGTCATCAAATCTAGCAAATATTTCAGTACAAGTAAATAAAAATTTAGTAGATTCAAAGAAACGTGACTTCAACGTACCTCATCGTTTTCTTTAACCTAAATAAATCTTTTTTTTCTGGGTGCAGCAGTCATTTCTTTTCGTTAAATTATGTCGTACGTTAATATACACGCGAATGCACGTAACAAATGTGCGCGCAGTTCAGATATTAAGTAATATAAGTTCACTAAGTCTTCACAGACTAATACATCTCGCGTGTAATATTATATAGGGTGTTCCAGAAGGAAAGGTCAATATTCTGGGAGATGATAGTATTTAAGCAAAAGTGTTCATACACTGAAAAAAATTTCTGGTTGAATATGGACGAATCAGATAATTCCTTTAGGATTTACCAGAATTCCTTTAGGATTTACCAGAATTTCTGTAGGATTACAGGAATTCTGGTAAATAATGTCGAACACGCCATGTTCACACAAGAGTTGAAAAATGCATTGTTGAATTCCTGTAATCCTACAGAAATTCTGGTAAATCCTAAAGGAATTCTGGTAAATCCTAAAGGAATTATCTGATTCGTCCATATTCAACCAGAAATTTTTTTCAGTGTACCAGTCCCATTCCTCATAGTTGCCAAATTACTGACAAGAAAGGAATACTACGTACTATTTCTAATATTTACTGCTCAAGTGATACATTTTTACAGATCATAATAAATTTTCAAAAATCCCACCGTTAACAACAATGCATTTTTCAACTCTTGTGTGAACATGGCGTGTTCGACATTTGTGAATATGCGAGGCATTTTGAACGTTTCTACAATGTTATCGGCACAACAGTCAACAGACGTGTGAGAGTAAATTCCCGCAGACGTTTACCAGGTTGGATGAAGGGTGAAGTGCACAGAAAAAAAGTAAATGCACACGACGTTCAAGTAGCACTATCTCGGAAACAGCGGGGAATGGGACATACATTCGTATGAACATTTTTGCTTGAAATGACCAACACTATCACCCCCCCGAATATTGATCTTTCCTCCTGGGACACCCTGTATATTTCTAAACGGTTACATTCAAATATTTATGTCGCGGTGTGTCTCAACCGCATATTCCGTTCGCCGAGTTGCAGACTATTCCCGCTCGATGCGCAAGGACGTAAATCATCACGGCGATTCCTGGCGGCGGCAATACCGCCGCTCGCTCGCGCTCTCGAGACGACGCGAAACGATAGTTTCCCAGGCCGAACCGCGAAAACCGCGCCCGAGTCGGTTCCCGGTAAATCGTCTCGGATTTCCCGGCATATTTTCGTCCCCTTTATTCGCACTCTATGCTTCCTGTAGCTTTATGTTCCTCGGGACGAACATCGCTCACCACTCGGCCCCCGTATTTCTTACGCCGCTCGTATTTTTGCCTTTTACCCGCGTCCCCAAGCTCCCGCCGCCGCGCCGCGGCTTGCATATTCGTCGCGAAGTCGTTCCCGGGACTTTCGCGAGTAAATCATAACCGTATCTTCGTCGCTCGCCCGCCTTACTTTCGCGGGGAAGAAGAAAAGAAATCGATCGCCCGGATGTGCCGCTAATGCTTCATTTATTCGTTGCTCAATCTCTAATGAACGCCCGAGTTAATAGCATTTTATAAATTCAGAGATTTGTATGCAAAAAACCTCGGGGGTTTTTTTTTATTTCGTTACATTACATCTGTTTGCACATTTAGCTTACTTTATTTTTATAACCGTTGTTTTAGTAATTGGGGCACGGTTATTTTCGTTGGATATTTAAAACGACAAACAATTGGGGGATATGCGCAGTCCTCCGCTCACGAAGGATTAATCTCCCGCGATTCTATTTATTAACCATAAACGGAACGTGCGCGGCAGATATGTTTACGGAGTATGCGAACGCACTTGTCTGAATTGTAACGTGATCGATAGACGCCGTATCGGTGATAATGCAATGATAAGCGCTGACAAATTCCTGCTCATTAACACCTCGCACGAATGTCCCGAAGGCATCGATAAAACGCGACACGTAATTCGAGTTCATTTGTCCAATAAAGTGCGATAATCACATAAAAAGGTAAAACCTGCGCCCGGGGAAAATATTCAGATGTCGAAGATCGCGGAGATAATGATGTAAATTTCAATCACACGGCGGGAGAAAGCGGAAACCGTTATCAAGCGCGGCGCGATCGATAGGGGACGATAAACGTCTCCGAGGAGAGGGAACGTTCCTTGGGCATCGTCCTTTCCCCAGGTACACGCTACACGTGGATGTCGTTAAATATTCCGTAGCTCCAAACAAACTGTCTCTGCATCTTGCAAGAACATAAATTGCTCCGCATTCTCCTCGGTGCTTAACATCGCGCTCCCGACGTATCTTTTATTCGACTAATTGATATTCCTGCTGCAAAGGAAATCGCTAGATTATATCCTCAATTGAAGTTAATCCCTTTGTGCCTTTCTGTGTTCTAACTGAATTCGAATCGGTTTTCTTGTCTTATCTCCATAATTCTCCTTTACGCGAAGCGTCGACCTTCGCATAAAGAACACAATTTAATTTAGTTCGAATTAATAACGGGTCAGTTCTCGTCGAAACGGCGGAATCAACGTCCTTTGTTGCCGCGCTGAATACAGAATGCAATTATTTAAATCTGCGATGACCACTTTCAGATCCGACGTTTGATTTCGTTTCGAGGAGAGCCGCGCTACTCCGGTTAGGGCGCGCGCGTTCGATCGCGACCAATTCGAGCGATGATCGTCGAGCGGAATCGATTGCCGAACAAGCGACGCTACGTGCACGGCGTACCGTAAACTGTTGCGTTGCACACAGGGTGCTTGATAATTAGCGACGACAAAGAAAGCGAGAGAAACGTCCAGTTTCTAGCACAAGTAAATCGACTTGCGAGATTTTCCAACACACATTTTCATTGACAATTACGTGTGTGCGGAGTGGGAGCAATCACGCGCGCATTCAAATAAATTAGTATATACGTAGTTTAGGTTAAGGTTTAGCACATAAGTGTAGAGATAAGCAGAAGAGAGGAGATGTAAGAGGTTTGGGTACGCTCCTCAAAAGAGCGCCTTGTCAACCCTGAGGGGGATACAATAAAGATATGCACTGACAATTATAGAGTCCGAAGTGCACGCGTAGTTTTATTCGTCGTCGAAAGTACTTGCAATTAGTAGAATCTGTACATGCGCGGGTAACAGTTCCACTTGTTAGCGTATGCCGCATCGTCTCACGGTCACTTATCATTTGATATCGGCGTCGCACGGATTCCAATGCGCGACAGTACTAACAAGCCTCGACAACTAGAGCCTGAGAATTACCGAAACGCGCAACTGTTTGTGCGAGGAAAGTTACCCCTAGATCGGCTTAGCCTATGTGTCTCCGCGAGGCAGCGGAATCGACTGTTTCCCGGCTGTGTACCGCCAATTATCAAACACCCCGTATATATCGCATGCGACTCAGAATCGTCGCATTAAGCGGCCTAGAGCGCGTTACAAAGCGTTCGATCGGATTAAGCGGCTAATAGGCAGTCTATAATAATAATCTCGGCGTAATAACGTGGTATTACGCGGAGGATCGGCCCGAGCACCGTATAATTTCGTCGCCCCGCGGTCGCACCCCGCCGCATCGAAAGGGCCCACCTTAAATCTGCCTCTCGCACGTCCCCGGCCCCGATAAAAAGGAGAGAAAAGCAAGCCTGGTTGTGTGTAACGGGCGTGACACTCTCTTTCGCGCGCTCTCGTTTACGTCCCTTCGAAAGGATGCTCTTTCCCCTTCGCGTCGTCGTGTGTCACGACGGAGTTAAATGACCTTATTCGTAGGAACGGGATCGATTTAATTATATACCGCGGTCGTGCGTAGCGTGCACCCACACAAAAAAACTTCCGGATCCAATGCCATTACACTTCAATGTATAATATCATAAAATAGGATCGATATAGCGCCAATATATTTATTATAGAGAAAGGAATATTTTTATCTTAAATGAAAAATTCTAAAATCTAGAATAAATCGACGAGTACGTATCGTCTTTTGTCGAATATCACGGTGCCAACTTCGTGCGTTGTAAGATGGAGGGAAAATTTGTTCTAAACACAAAACTATATATAAAGTTACTCTTGTCTCAATATAATAAGTCAATCCTTTTTAATTCGACAAACGAGAATAAGAATTATTAATTTTATTTTGATATCGTCTCATTTTTATCCTAAATGAGGTTGTGAGAAATATAAATGCGTCAAGAATATTTTTGTCTCAGTAACAGAAATCCTTTCTGAGGGTGTGCAGTTGATCACGCGGTTATTAGCGCCACCCATATTATGTATATTTAACGAAGCCGCACATAGCTCGCACGTTGTTATACCCGAAGGATGCGAGCGTGCGGTATCTTAGCCGCCATTTTCGCAAATTTAGATACTCTTGTAACAAAAAAGACAAAGGGACGCGCTGAAATCTGTAGCTAGGAAGTTAAGGCGGACTTTTTTAGTACCGAAGATGATATTTATTAACTGTAATTTACAAAGTGGCGGTAAATGACGGGCCATTTAATATCTGCCGGTTCCTAACTCGCAAGACTGATATTTTCATTAAAGCTGCCCTTGTAATAAACTCTTTTGTCTTGAACGAAATGAAAGTCTCGCTTTTCTTATGCCGTTCAGCGCTGGTATGTTTCGTTATCTACAGGGGGGGAAAAAGGGAAGCCCCGATAAGAAGCGCCGCGATGAACCTCGCGGAAGCTGCGCGGGGGCAGTCGTATAAAAATCCGCCGCTTAAGACCCCACTTTTATCTTTTGTCCTCGCCCAGGTTCCGGCCGTAAAAGGGGAAGTTACTCCCGGTAACTCGCCGTTATAATACCCCGAGATTTAATTCGCTGTTATCGGTTCCGCTGGTAATTCCATGCCTCGCACGGTATCTCGCTCGTCGCGCGCGCACACACAGGTACAAGAACCTCTCGCTCGATAGCTACGTGTTCCACGATGCCTAGATATCTCTCGACCGCGGCGAGCGGGTCGATAGTGCCTTCTCTACCACCACAGGACGCTAATTTATTATAGCTTTCGGGGGATTTGATCCCTAAACATTATCCGCTCTCCGTCTCCCTCTCTCTCCCGGCTCTCGCTCACCGCGCGCTTCCATAATCTCTCTATCTTCGACAGGGCGGCGTAAAAGCCCGTTTCGAAATCCCAGGTAATCGTCGCGGTCCGCTTCGTCGGGCGATGCACGCGCGCGCGATGCTCTCAGAGAGTGTTTTCCCAACGCTATTAAAGCGACCCCCCCCCCTCCCCTGATGAAGATCTAGTTGGACGCGGTGATGAAGGAATTTAGTTCAAGAACAAAATTGTCCTCGGGATACTTTTTTGGGAATGAAATTTCGTCGAGACGAACGACGCCGCCGGTTTATTCAGTGGTTTACAAACCGGCTGCGCGAATGCACGCAGGAATTAAACGCTCGTAAATTCGTCTGAAGAAGAAAAAAACATGATACGAACGTATGTAGCGAATCACAGGGAGCACAAAGGCGGATACCGGGGGCCATTGAGAAAATCGAACTTGTTAGTGCATTTTGCCAATTTAAGTATATCCTATTGAAGGGAGAATTTACGTTGCCGTTCCGACGGAACGGCGGAGATATCTGAAACGTTCGGGACGAACGTCTCTCAAAACTTCCTGACAATATTCCCCGAGAAGAATATTCCGCGGATATTTCCGATCTCCAACGGAACTGACTTTCGGGGAAATTCGCGTTCGACGGAGGACGATCCCGCGGGGGAGAACGAGACGGTATCGGTGACGTGTAACCCCGGCAATTAGATCCAAACTATGGATCCTCGAGTCCAACCGAGAGACGTATTAACGGGGAGGGCGCGCATTAACATTATCGCGAATCGGCCGATAAATAGCGAGATAAGGATGAGATCGCGAGCGTTTTCCGCGCCGATAGTCGGATCGATGCGAGCGGTGTCCCGTGCAACGCCTTTTCGCTCACCGTCGATGTCTCTCGCGAGAGCCTCGGCCCGCCGCCGATCGGTATCTCGATCGGAACGAATTCCGACCGCGAACTCGGCGACTCGGCGGGATTTCTCCGTCGAGGCGAAAAATCACTTAACCGAAGATGTTATCGGCGCGCGCCGCTCATCGACGAAACGCCTCGGCCGCCTCGGCTTCGCGCTGCAACCCGCGATAAGGATCCGATTTCCACGAGCCGCGATCGGAAGGGATACGCTTCCCCTTGCCACCGCCCGCCGCGAATATCCTTATCAGGTATCTCCGGCGGAAAGCCGCGGGGCCTCATCCGCGCCGAATCAGCTTTGCGAGAAGCGTTCAGGATATATTCTATTGTCTCCGTATGGTCTTTTATCTCTCCAATGCGTTTTTTTTTCATTTTCAATCCTCCAGCCTGTCTATATTTTTATTCTATTGCAGAAATCGTTATTTCTCGCAACTGAATTTTCGTTTGCGTTACAGAGATTTAAGTTGATTCAGTCGAAACCCCTTTTCTTTCACTCCCGTGCACGACTCAAAATCTGCCGATGTCGGCTTTAACGAGAAAAAAAATCGCGAAAAAGACTGTTTTATCGCAACTATTGTGCCGCGTACACGCGCGTAGACGCGCGAGTTTCCCCGCTAAAAAACGCCGATTGATTCCCTATTTCTCGAATGGGAGAGAATGAAATATGTATAAAGAGAATGGACGTTTCAAGTTTGCAGAGATCTCGACTCAGGCTAGTTCTTGAATGCTTCAATTATTCTCGGTACTCCCAGCAGCCTCTTACGGAGCACTCGTCTTATACTTCGATAAAGGATATTATTATTATTATTGTTATAGCGTATAAGTAATTGTGTTCGCTGTGCAAATATTTTCCCCGTAATCTTCATGTCTCATTATATGGCATAAGAGACTTACAACTTGTTAATTCGAGAGTACCTACGGAATACGCTTCTCCTTTCTTTCTTTGTACCCGATCCACTTCTACCTGCCGTTACCCTCCGACCTCTCGAACCTGCCAGCGGCTACCACGCTTCCTCCTCCGTACCTCCGTTTTTGTATCACCCTACCCTGCCGCGCCTCTCTTTCTCTCCACCGTCGGCTAGTTGCTCACTCTCGACCGCCCATATTTCCCTCGTAGTTTGTCTTCTATACGAGTAAACTCCGTCGGACGGCGGAACAGGGGGGGGTCGGCTTGCCATCTTGTCTCATTAGGCACGGACCCGTTTCAAGACGACACGCGGGTGGGGCCTGACCAAGCCTCGAAAATTAGGCGCCTACCTACCGCCCGACGCGCCCTTCCCGAGGACATTCGACTCGCTATTAGGTCCGTCACACAGAAACTCGACACTCTGTATATAATCTACACATAACCCGCTTCGATGAAACGGGTGAACAGGCTTTGTTGAAGGTATTTAGGGCCCCCCCTTATATAAAGGGTTCGTCAGCGCGCTCGGGTAATCTCACCAATTTTTTAACTTTGCCATTTATTCTTTTTCCTTGCCGCGCTATATAGGTCGGTCTACAAGACGAGGACGAGAGTGCTTATTATTTACAGATAAAAACCATCCATCGAATTACGGGATTACGCGTTGAACAATTCAAGATCTCTCGAGGGATAACGGTTTTTAAACTTTTAGATCCACTCTCGGGGAAGCAAGTTTTATGTATCCCGTCGGCATCAAACCTTCAGGATTTAACAAAATAATTGCGATCGCCGATAGTAGGTCAGGTCGACGAATAAATCCGGCCACACGTCGCATCTCTTTCAACGCTACGACTCGAAGAAACCACGCCCAATTCTAAGAGAAAGCGCCACTCGCCCACGCATCATCATTGATAAATCTTGAGAATGTTGCAACGGGTAGCCGCACAAAGAGCTTCTTTTTTCAGCTTGCTATCTCGACGCGCCACATTTAAATTAATTAAGTTAATTAATATAATGAATTTGTTTTTAATATCTCTACGCCGTTTAGTTTGTTGCATGGCATTACATGATCAGAGCGAGGTGAACGAATAAAAGAAAAGACGCGCGTACGAGAAGATTAATTAGCTAACGAAAAAGTCGTTTCGCTGCAAACTCAACTCTGCATGTGTCAAGAGATTTACACGAGATTATATTACTCGTTTTTAATCAAGAGAAAGTTGTACTTAATGATGCCAAAGGAAGAATATACGAGGTATATAAAACAAGTTGCGATTTTACGAGCAAGTAGTATAACTTCGTAAAATAAGAGAGATTAGTAAAAATATAAGCATAAAACATAATTATGTAGACACGCGCATAAAAATTCCACGTACGCGCGTCAAAGGTAATAAACGTATCTCACGCATCTAACTGTTATCTGGCGAACGTAGAGGAAAGTCTCTATCATGAGATAGGTTTCCAATACGACATAACAGGTTTTCAACATCCAAATTCAATCACACACATCTTTTTTCGCAACCATTACACGATCTAACAATCAATTTTCCACTAGACAGATTTCGCTCCAAGGGCAATAAATTAATTCATGACGGAATCGACTGATGATGCCTTATACTAATTTAACCCTTTGAAGCATGGTAACCCACGTTACCACCTTAACTTCTTTACTTTTTGGCCATTTAATTTCTAGATGAATATGAATGAATAATGTTTCTCAGCATAGTTGAATTACAGTTGAATGATATTTTTTTAAGTTTTGAGTTCCGCTATCTTGAGTCCGCCACTTTGAATTATGAAAGTCTGATAACGGATTCGTAATCAGCGACCCTAAACATTCTTGTATACACAGTTTCAAGAAAAAGGTTCGATAGAAAAATATATGCTTCACAGGGTTAACAGAAACCCCGGATTAGGATTCTGCCTCGTAATAGGGAACTTTCCTTTAACTTTACGTTGCGCGCTTGCTTTATTCTCACTTGTCAAATATCTAAGCGGGCGCGCGAAAGCGTCGATATTTATTATGCACTCGCTGTTTTAATTGAAAGCAACGTTGCGCGTGTTGCGCGATGCGAGCACTCGCGGGCTGACCGGGAGAGACAGAAACCGGTCCCGCCGACCGAGAGCGTTGTCGCGCTCGTTGAGTCGCTCGTAACGCCGAGGAATGCGAAATGTAATTACAGAAGTATATCGCGCTGGAAGGGTCAATCTCCAATTGAACTCCAATTCGGAGCGGCCTCGACAGGCGCCCGCGCGCGCGCGCCGGAAACGTCGTAATGTTTCTACGGCGCGCGTTCGCCTCGCCAAACCGAATTTGGTCGAGTCTGACCATTCCGGCGCTGCAGTTTCCATGATTGCGAGGAGGACGATTTTCGATCAAGAAACGATTAAATCTACGGGCAAAGTTATTACAACTCGGAAGCATTTCGTAGATTCAGCGAAAACGCGCGTAGCCTGCTTTTTACTCCTGAATTCATCACCAAAAATGTTTATTAAGCGCAGACGATCTAAAATGGTCAACATTTTGCAAAAAAAATATATATATTCCGTATTCGATACCGCTTTGACGGTGATTTACATGGCTCGATACGCAACGCGCATTCATATCTCTTTTATCGTAAAACATTTGTTTGGTATAAATGTGAACACTACAAATTTTTTAGGGTCGAACATTTTCCTCATAAACGTTACATTTTATGCGGAAATAATAAATGTGATACATAGGAAAAAAAAGTGCATGCGAGGCATAAAGTTACAATGAACCGAATAATTTTTTCATAAAGAAAACGCGACTTTTATAAAAGAGTTAAATTACATTTACAATTTACGACACATTTTGAAGAGCAATAAAAAGCAAGAATCGATAGAACGTTACCAGGTTCGTCAAATAAAAAGTATCTTCAAGAGAGAACAGCTTCCAGTGAGTTTTCGAGGCAAGACGCGATTAATTCCTCTTCGACCGCTCAAGTGGGACGCGTACGTATATATATTCGAGATCGCGAAGAGCGATTAAGTCGTCGCCGTACGACGTACGAGATCGTTGTGTGGATGCGCCGTCGATAGCGCGGCGTCGAACTGGAAATGGAAACGAAGTTCCGTCCGTCCGAGTGTCAACTCGCTCGATTCTGTAACGCCGCGCGGCCCGACGAAATCGAGTTCGGCCAAGTTTGGCTGGATTGGGTTTCAGGATGTCGTAGTTCTAGCCGCTCTCTCGCACACCGGCAAGGGATGCGTTGTTCGGCACACATCCGGATGGATGCCGCGCGATATCGCGAGCGACGGGGCAAGTTAGCCGCAATAGTGTCCTCCGGAGGACCGACTCGCTTTATATGTATATCGTATATATCCTTGGGATCTCTTAACAACTTGTCCCTATCCACTCCGGGCTCGGCACGAAGATGAAGCGTTTCGACATCTTTAATGGATGTGACGTAACCGGGTCTCAGAATCCTCCGAGTCTCGCTGCAATTTATTCTCCAGCCGAAGCTGTCGTAAAACAGTTCTCGAGATTTCTCGACCGTTGTCTTTGTGCGCGCGATTAACGTCGACCACGTGTGCTTTTCGCAGCTACGTGTGTAATAAAGAATGAAGAGCACTGTGTCTTTATTGTTATTTCCTACCTGCGATATGGTTTACGGATTTCTTCTCGGAGAAATTAAGGAATAAAGTTTACCGCTGTTTTAAACAGAGAGTGTAATTCGTGTTATTGCAAACAGATTTCGAGAGATAGATATTGCTAATTTTTCCGTGCCGAAACACACGCGTTATCAAAACACGTTGATATGTTATGTTCAGCGAGGAAGAAACGCAAATAATTAAAATAATATTATACACCGGAGTTTCAGACACTGCATTTGAAACGTTTCAGGACACATTACGGAAGATAAAACCTCAAAGTGTCAAGTGTCTCGGGAGAGAAGGGCGAGCTCTTTTCATAAATAATACATGAAAGCTTATGTCACAACCGATTGCAGGTTATCAGGCAAGGTTTTCGACAAATTGTGTAACCGCGCGGAAAATACCGACACGGGCGTTCAAGTGTGATACTCAAATCCAACCACTCGTCGACGCTGCGATTCCGAGGCTCGTCGATTGTTCGCAATCGAGACGATTACGCGTCGAGGCGGGATGAGAAGCGGAAAGGAACGTCGGTCGGGATTCCCGGCGAGAATCGTGACAATCGATTGGCGTCGCGCGCGAGAAGCGGGTAAGCTGATTTCGGCGGGAGTACAACATGGAATCGCGTCGTTAAGTCACTCGCTGGACGACGAGGCACGTAAATTATGCACAACAGGTAGTTGCGTAGGTATCTTACCCGATAGTATCCAGGTTCGAGGCAAAGTTCCCGCGAGATGCGGCCAGGGAGGAGCCCTCTTTCTCTCTTTCCCCGTCTCTCCCGTCCCTCTCGCTCGCTCTTGGAGGCTTCGAGGCGCGACGCAAGTTAAATTACGTTTACGATTCGCGGCGAACGATGGCGGAGCCCCGAGGAGGCACGCTCGGCGAGCCTTAACGAAGGAAAGGCCGGTTTGCGGAGCCGGTGTGTGCGCGCACCCGTTGTCGGAGAAACAGAGAAACTTCTCAAAGCGGTTAAGTTTCGGTAAAAAGGCTGCCGCGAATGCTGATGATCTCCGGCCGGCAAAGTGAGGCTAATTTGTTGGCGCCCGTTTTCGCCCCAACGACTATTTCACGAACCGCAGCGTCCATTATTTAACGCATTCTAATTTTTTCTAGAGGAGAAATCGATGTGAGTAGTCGTAAACGTTCTTCTCGGCAATTGGAAAAATAAGTAACGAGATAAATGTTTCAACGTACCTCTCTAAATCGATTACCCTTAAAGTAGCAATACACGAGAACGAGGAGATACGCGTAAAAATATTTTTAAAACTTCAAATAACAAAAGAGATACAAAATAAATATGAAATATATACCTGGAAAATTTATTGCACCAACGCGCATACGCGTTCGAAAATCGATGTGGATAACCGAACCATTTATTTAAATTGGCCGATGTTTAATTAAATTTCAGCAAACCTACATTCTGACAATTATTTTAGGTTTTGTGTACACGCGACGTATGCATCGGGAGCGACGGGAATAAGAACTGTATTGCCACGGTGCAATTAGCAGAAATGTAACGATCTCATTTGATGCGATGTAACGACGCGGTAATATATCTCTAATACCTGTAGAATTATCTCGCGGTGATTTATCGAGGTACTTTAATTGCAGCCGTGGTACGATCCATTAAAAACCGCGGGACGTACTGACATAAATCGCTACCACTTAATCATTTATGATAGTCGAGCATTAAGCGATACGCTCCGCATGCGCGTGCTTATGTTACAAAAGAAAGCGGAAAAATTCAAACGGTCAATTAGCCAGGACTAATTAAGTAAGTACTCATCTACGTCATAAATAGAATCCCCTGCCGATCGAACTCGACAACTAGAGTAATTATCTTCATTCTGGAACATATCTGAACATTTCTCCAAGCACATACGTTACGCGAGGGAAAGCGGATCCCGCCGCGATATTTTCCGATGACACTTATTATTCAAGACGAAAGAAAAATGTCACTTATATATCGCCAGTGATGATTAAAAATTTTTAAGGCGAGCTTATCGTCAATCCAACTGGCAAACTTTATTGAATTCGTTGCAACGTTTCGACTGCACTTCAGGTCCTTTTCAAGTAACAATACAAATAAGAGAACAAGAAAAATTAGACCGGCGAGTCATCGTCATCCGTGAGATAGAGTCAAACTAGTAGCGATTCTTCGTTCATACCAAGCTGTTAAGCTGAATTGTCAGAAATTCACGGAACACCACCGCATGGCAAGCTTCTCTGATTATACGTTAAAATGTTTATTCTATGGACTTATTACTTGTCTTTCCTAATTGCAAAATGACATAATTTCACGAAATTGCTACATTAAATATATAAATTAGAACATTTCAACGTAAAACACGTTAGCCGACGTTTATTTCGTTTTATTTTGTATTACAAAGGGCTAAATGGCAATCCCTTGTTGTCTTCTGCTCGAATTAAGCTGACACCCAGGCCCGCCCGTACGCGCGAATTGAATTCCGCGCGGGGTGCTTTCCCCCCGCCGAGTGCCTTCGAGCAAAGACGGGACCGCGCGTTTTCGTCGGACGTAATCACCATATTAAATTCAATCCACCAAACCCTGATTCGCTTAATCCGGTCTCTCGGGTACATCCGTGCGCGCGCGCGTGTATGTAGCGCGAGGATATACGAACACCACAGAAAGGATTGCGCGCCCGATGAGAGGCGGCCTTGCGAGGAGGCAGGACGAAAGCGAGGAGGAGTCTCGGTGGACGCGGCGATCGATAGTCAAGCTGGATCCCCGCGCGATAACGTCGAGGACGAAGGTCCTCCGAAATAAAGTGCCCGGCAATATAACCCGTCCTTAGGCGAAGGAAAGCGGACTTAAGCCCGGAAGCTTAAGCCGGAGTGAATGATCTCGCGAGCGAGCCTTATCGCTCGCGTCGATATACCCTACACGCACGCACGTGACCAGACACTCCGGCCGTCGCGTCTATGTGTACGTGCACGGATTTGCTCGGGGTAGCCGGGAAAAACGCAAAGTGTCGAAACAGGGACGACGTTGTTCGAGCGGGGCGACGAGTTTTACGTTTTACTGATACCCTGACAGAAAAAAAATGGTCGCAGTTACCGCAATCTTACTACAATTTATAGTCATTTTAGGAACCAAACGCATTTTTATAATTCTCCCGACTACGTAAGTTATGGTTGACCCAACAATGTATTGTAGTTCTGATAGACACAATATTGGTCAATGCAACTTACGATATGGTTGTCATAAACCAAAACGAGCTTTTAATTTGGTAAGGTGTACTAGAAATATTGCAATAACCACCACAAGTAAAATTTCGAATCACTATATGTAACAGCAATAATCGCATTTATATTGGAAGTAATATTCCCAGCTATTTATTATACAGGGTGTCTCATTTTTTATGATCCACGCAAATATCTCCAAAAAATATGAAAGATACGGAAAAACGTTTCAAACCACAAAAATTAACTGGTTTACTATTCATTACCCGGAGATTTTTACAAAATAATAGTTAAAAGCTTATATTTATGGTAAATTTTTTTATAGTTGGCATCACTGTGTCTATATGGTTGCTATTACTAATATTGTAGTAATAATTACTATAAAAATGATATTCCTGCCTATAATTATTTTACTATGCAATTATAGTTTTAAATACTACATATTTTTCTATCAGTGTACAAGCGTCACCGCGAGAGCCTCGCAAACCGAGCGATGTAAAAGACCGAAATTAAAATGTCATTTTTTTTTTCAGGAATAACGCGAGAGAAATTTTCTGCACAAGTATATCGTGTATTTGGAAAAAAGTTAATAACTGCGATTACTCGAAAGGAAACGTTTATGTGTAAAGTTACACTGATAGAAAAATATAGTTGAAATAACCATAATTTCACTATAATTTATAGTATCCTGAGGCGCCAAACATATAGAATAGTGCTTTTTACTATGAAAAATATTCTTAATGTAACTTAAAAATATAGTTCATAAAATCATAATATTTATTTCATAAAACCATATAATTATGATTCTCATTGCTAA
>NW_011967212.1:1842166-1846051 GCF_000949405.1 Vollenhovia emeryi | reverse complement strand
CTATCAGTGTACTTGGAATTAGATAAAATCCGATAAAGGGGAAAAAGTCCCCGGTGGTATATTCTTAATATTTTCTCCCTGCCGTTCCTCGCTGCTGCAAAATAATTAATCTCGAGATGTTACATTATCAATCTTGCATTTTGTTCCAATTATCTTGTTATCTCGTCGAGCTTACAATTAGTGTAACGTGAAAATTGCTGAAAACGCAAGCCGAAATAGCGGCATGAAGAGAGCGGGAATTCATCGTTAATACGCGGCGCGAAATAATCTGGGACGCTCGCAAATTACTTCATGAATATAAATCATAGTTAGCAACTGCTTTTGAAAATGTTTGCAAGGTTTCGTAGTTGGACGCGGAAAGCTATGCATCTCGCGAAAAAGAAGAGAAATTCCCGAACTTGCTCCGTATTTGCTCGCCACCCTGTGCGTAACGGGGATAATCACGGCGGGATGTGCGCGGAAGTGCACGGATTCCTTCTTAGCGATCCTGTAAAATCTACTTGGATATTGGAACGGTTCGTCCGCTGTGTTAAAGTTAGGTCGTTCGACCGAAAGGCCAGACGAAGAGGAATGAAAGAGGATATTCCAAAGACCGATTCTTTGCAGTCGCGCAACGTGAGAGACGTATCATTCGGCAACGAGTTTCTCAAGGGAGTTAAAGATAAATGAAAATTTTCACGTTATATACGCGTGTGTATATAGAGCGAATTAATTTAATTAGTTTTAGATTCAAATTAAGCTTGAAACGCAAAGTCTCAACTGGGTCGATCGAAGCTACGTTTGTGGGCTGACCTTTTCTCGCGTTTCAACATCCCCGAAAATAAACCCTGTATTTTTACCAAGGTACAAATAATTCTAGAATTGCCCAAAAACCGATGAATTTAAACTGTCGCGTTTGATACGCCGTAATTTTCGAATTTCGACGGGTCTCGACGCGAATTTTAATATACGCAGGTAATCAATATCATCCTGTGACGCGACCATTACTGGCGATTACTATCATTACGTGCGCTCGTGCTTAATGGCGTTTAAATTTGCGTAAATTCGGGATTATCGCAATTTATATTTTTCGACGAATATCAACGGGGGAAATACAACGGTTTAAAACGTCATGAAAAATTTTCGCGGGGGTATCCAATTTTCGTAATTACGCCAACTCGTGCAAGCAACCAAATTTAATTTCAAAAAATATCCCCCGAAAGAAGCGCATATAAAATGCGGGCCTGTTATTTGCAACGCGCATAGTTCGCGTTACGCTCTCTCGCTCTCTCTCTCTCTACCCCGAAATATTTCACGCCGCTTAAAGTTTAAAAATGTCCGTGGCCGGCCAACCAGGCGGAAATTCTGCCGCGCGCGGTTTATAGCCGACTGAATTATACTCTTTCGCGGATCGTTTTGTTCGCGTGACGGCGTCCGTTCGCGTTCGAACGAGCAAAACGGTTCGCGCCGCGCCGTATATCACGCGTCCTTTTCGACGGAAATCTCAGCGTGTTCTCGGATCCCGGAGGGTAGCGGCGGAGGGTCGATGAGAATCCCGAGGGTTGGTCGAGGGGAGGAGGACGGGCGGTGGGGATCCTCGATTCTGTGTGTGTCGCGCTTTTCCCCATTCCTCTCTTCCTTCCTCCTTTCCTTCCTTCCTTCCTTCCTTCCTTCCTTCCTTCCTGCGCTTTCACCCGCGTGTCTCCCATTCCTCTCTCCACGTCTATCCTTTCCACATACCGCCGCGTCCCTCCCCCAGCGGCAGGTTTATTTTATTTCCACGGATACCGTCCGCGCTGACAGATGCTGCCGCATCGTCGAAAAAGTCTCGGCTTTAAGCACGTGCTCCACATCGCGCGGTCGTGTGCGTGTCACGTTTACGAAGGCGTGCCAGAACGGAAATACCGCGCGAAAAGAGAGTGCTCGCTCCTGCCCCTCTTGGCAAACGCGCCCGTTAATCGACTGCGCGCCTTTACCCTTAACCTTAACATTGCGACTCTGTGAAACCCAACGTCTCGTCGACCGAGCTCATTAAGCTCCCTTTAAGCGATTTCTTTTCGAGCGCGAGCGAAAAAAACAATCACCAATTTTCACTGCCCTTTCAAAGGCAGCGTTTAATCCTCTGCCCGTCAACCTATTTTATTTAATTGTTCTGTTTGCTTAATTTATACTGTTGTAACGTAAATCAATTAGCACTCGTAACATATCTATTCGCGTCCTGTGATAAGTCGCGCCCCACCCACTTCGATAAAGTTCGGACGAAACTCTTTCCTCGGGGGATCTTTACGAGGAGCGTTCCTTTCGTTAACTCTGCGGCACAATATACCCGAGATTTCGCCCGACGCAACATAGCAAAAGCTCGCACCCGAGCGTTTTCTAATTAAACCGATAAATCGTGCGCCAAGTCCCGATAAGAATCCTCGGTATTCTGCCGCGCATCCTCGTCCTCTCCGCAACGATCGCGCTTTGCCCTCCCGTTTTTCTCTCTTTTCTCCCGGGCGACCTTCTTAGCGCCGACGTTTATCCTTTAGGCAGCGCCGAGAGAACGCGGCAGATTGCCATCCACCGGCGAAATCGCAGATAAGCCCGCGCGCCCGGGCCCGGGCGGAGGGGCACGTCTCGTTCGTTTGATCGTGCTCGCCGACGTGCCGCTCAGGAATGGCAATATACCGCGTTGCAAACGTCGACCTTCGTGATTCGCCGGAATTCGTTTAAATTAAATCCCCCGCCGACGGGGACCGGTGTATGTGTGCGCACGTGCGCGCAAAACCGACCAATTGCGCGGAGCGAGCGAGCGGAGAAAGTATGGGGGAGGGAAGCCTCGAATTCGCTCGACCGCCGCGTCGCGGGATCCCGGGGCGGGAAAAAAATCCAAGAAGCGGTGAAAGTAGAATGCAAATTAACGCCGCGCCAGTGTATCTAGGCAGAGCGTGTAACGGAACGCCGCCGGTATTCGAATCCGAAGCCTCGTGTCCACGACGTTAGAAATCGGTCCGAGAAACACGCGGCCAATCAACTGGCAGTTTTCATGGCGAAGCCGCAAGTCGATTGGCCACACATCTCTCGGATCGAGATTTCGCACCGATTTCCAGCATCGCGGACACAATTAAGGCTCGAGTCCCGAGCCGATCGTCGACGTGTGCGCTCTCGTAGTGGTGCCCCGCGTATCCGAATCCCTTACCCAGACACGCCCGTCGCCGAGGGAAAAGAGTTTGACGCGAGTAAAGATAAGGCGTGCGTTATATTATGTGTAATAGCGTTAATAAAGTTATCGCCCGTTTGTATCTCCCACTTAATCTCCAATTTATTCCCGTTCCTCCCGTTTTATGCGCGCTGATACGCATCGGTATGCGTCTTTCCCCGTCGGACACCACGCGCGTATCTCGTCTGCGAAGCGTTAAAGCGATATACGCGACGTGACGCGGCATTTTTCAAAATGCCGTGCGGATTGCACGAGGGAAAGGCATTACATGATGTGATATCGCACGTGCCGATATCGCGCAGTTCCAATAAAATGCATTATTTTAATCCATATTAAATAATTCAAACTGTAGCTGCAAATTGCACGGTTGCCCAATTTCGACCTTTTTATATCAATTCCGGAAAACCAATATTATCGTTACGTGCAGACCGTTGTGTGACGTGACAAAACGCAAGCTCGCGTGATAATAGTATCTAGTCCCTTAAAAACTCATTGTTTCGCGACGAGAAAGTACGCGTGAAAAGGAGAGAGAGAGAGAGCTTAAGGTAGTACTCTCGGTTAGCGAATTACGGTTCAGTTAATTATGAAACTCGATATATTAGTAGATATTTGTCCAAAAATTACTCAGTTAAATTTTTGTTAACTTTCAGAGCGTGAGAGAAGAGTTTTCAGCATTTTCATTTTTACGCGTTTATCACGGAGTC
>NW_011967212.1:1825908-1834193 GCF_000949405.1 Vollenhovia emeryi | reverse complement strand
CCCAGGGCCTGAGCAGAAAGATTGTCGGTTACGATTCTGTTGTAAGACCTACGTTCTTGCGACGCGACGAACGCGACATACGTCTACGACTGTTCCTCGCGCGTTGACTTAAGTCTTACAACAGAATCGTAAACGACAATCTTTCTGCTCAGGCCCTTATTCCAATTCACGGCCGTTAGAGCGACACGACACTCACGATCTCCCTTGGCGTCGTGTTAAAGCTGCGTTCGGAGACAAATTGTTGTTCGCCCAATGTTAAACAAGAATAAAAACAATACCCCAGGGGCACTCGGGTGAGGTGAGGTTTCCGAACGCAACGTAAATCAAGCGACTCGAGTTGTTGTAGTCGTGTTTTTAAACAGCAAAACTAACTATTTAATTACGTTTTACCCGGAGGAATATATCTACGTGCATCGGTCTTTTTAATGGAAGGAAATCGCGACAAAACACGTGGCAAAGTGTAAAATATTTTGACACACTCGAGGATGTTTCCTCGTATCCCTGCAAAATACGAGTAATCTAAGATTTAAATTGCGAGAACCTTCCGATATTCAATTGATTTTAAATGGAAAGTTGGAAATTTGACGATGTCGGGGGGGAAAAACTCGCGACGATGATCCCGGGTCGCCGACGCGGAAGAGCGATTTTGCGACTTCCGAATTTACATTTTCCTGTTTCTGATTTTTGGGCAGCGCGATTTTGTCGCCCTTTCATCCCGAATTGCTGTAAACTCGGGCCTGACGAATCGCGCGTTTTCTACAATTTTATTACAGAGGGACGAGGCAGCGCGCGGTCCGCGCAATCTGGACGACACGTTTCCGGAATGCAATGACCGAGTTCTCGCCGCCGGGCACATCGGAATCGCATCGCCGACCATTTTGCCGGATATAAGCACCCGTGGACCGTCAGGTTTCGGTAAAGCGAATTATCCCTCGCAACGCGTGGTCGGGAATAGTTTTAGTGGCCTCAACAGCACCGCCGCGCGCTCGACCACTACCGTTTCGCAGCCTTCGTCGATTAATCGCCTTGGAGTTGACGGAATCGAGATGAAAGTGGCGACGATAATCGCTTTTGCTCTCTCATTAAACAGCCCGCGGCAAATTTCCCTGTCCTCTCTCTCTTTCTCCCTCATTTGCTCGCTCGCTGTCCAGAGAAAATCATCGTAACGCATATATGTAAATCTGATAAATATGCCGTGGCTCAATGATATTCGCGTTGCATTTGTATTTTCCGATATCACCGGCCGGGCTTGCCGACAGCCAGGATAATATTATCGATATCGCCGAAAAACGAGCGTCAGGAAAGGCCGGCGCAGGCCGGGGATATTTCGGTTGTTAATGCGAAAATATTCAAACCTGATATCAGGCCGCTTCCAGAGCCGAGCGTCCCCGAATTCACTCCACATGGCCGCCACGCCGTGCGACGGGCGAGCACGAATTTTATCCTCGATTTACGTCGCGCGGACTTTCCCGGCGAGACTAATCGACGGGAAATATGTTTCTATTATCGTTCGCGCAGGTTTCACTGGCGCAAGTTAATTCCACATGATTTGACGTTTGCTTCGTTGTTAAAATAACGCGCGCGGGCGCGCGCGCACGCCTGAAATTACACGTCGACGTCGCCGACACTCGTCCTCCCCCCCCCCTCGGGTTTCCGCCGCATAAATGGCAGCTATGCGCACGGTACTTTCGACTAATTATCGTCATAAGTCTGCGACGCGCCGCCGTGCGTGCGCGCGTGTACCTCGTTAAAACGGCATTATTATCAATTCTTCGGATATTAAAAGTTTTTAAGGCCGAAGGCGATATCTCGCGCGCTGCAATTGAAATAAATAAAGGAAACGAAAGAAGGATCGCGCATTCTCTATCAGCTGCAAATCCTTTGAGGAGCCTGGAAGTAATCTTATCTCAGTCAAAGATATGATTGAACGCCGTCTTTTCACGCCGCGCTCCCTTCCCCCCGTCCGCTACGTCTCGGAGGAAAAAAATCGCCCCTTGAATATTACTCTAATAACTGCCGCGAGCGGATGCCGCTTTATTTTCACTCGGCGATCAAAGTGAGATGTACGGGGTGTTACGGATAAGGTATCCATCCACTCGTATACAGGTGGAGCGGGTTAAACTGAGAAGAAAAGTTATGTACCATTTTGTAAAAATCGCGATAGTTTTCGAGCGATAAATGAAAACGTCTGGGCGAATGAGCGCGCGAGAAGCAGTAAGCCGGACTCGGCAAGCACGTTAAATGCCTTATTTGTTTGGTCTCGTAGCAGCGGTGGGCGTCCGATAGCGGGAGGTGGACCGACGCACCGGAAAAAAGTCGTCACGCAGCGAGCGGCGAGCTTCGGATGAGACCGGGCTTCACCAACGTTGTTTAACTTTAAGCTTAGCCTAATTCGTCCTTTGTCTCTTTCGAACTGTTACTTTAGAAAGAGACAAAGAACGAATGAAACTAAGCTTAAAGGTAAGCGACGCGGATGAAACCGGGCCTAAGCCATTTAATGTCTGCCGAGTCCGGCCTACCGCTTTCCTCGCGCTTATTCGCTCAGACGTTTCAATCAATTACTCGATAACTATTGGGAATTTTACAAAATGGTACATAACTTTTCTTTTCAGTGTAACCCTCTCTACCTGTACACGAGCGGGTGGACGCTTTACCTGGAACACCCTGGTATACTCTGTATACCGACTCGCGCGGTCGTAAATCTCCTCTCGCTTCACGCTTTATCTCGTCGGCGAGCGACGTGTCGCTCTAATACGCGTCGCGGGCAGACGCGACTGCTCGCGGGAGCGTCCGCCCGGCGCTCGTCGCCAACTCAATTCCGCGCTCTCGCCTCGTCAGCGATCGCGTGAACCTGGCCTGGCCTCGTCCGGACAGATCTGGTCATGCAAATTTGTCGTCGGTTCGCGTGGATGTACGACGGATCGTGATACGTCGTTCAACACGCGACACGTAGGCGTCGACACGACGCGACGCGACGCGACGCGACGCCGCGGCTCAGGTAGTCGCGTTATTCGCGCGTCCACGAATCCGATCATGAGTCATCGCGCTCGCAAATTTATTCGACGACGCGATACACCCGTGCCGGAGCCTGTGCGTCAACCAGCTGGCGATGCGGCGGCGAGATAGTACGCACGCAGACGCGCTCGGATACCTGTCGGGCGGGGACAAGGCGGCTAAATCGAGAATAAGGGCTGGACGGGATAAGGTGCGCGAACGTTACGGAATATCTCATTTCAAGCGCTGCAGGAAGTTTGCTATCGCCCAGTATATTCGTATTCATATCCGTATATATATCTAACGTTAAACGGGACTGCCTGATTCTGGCAATGAGTTTATCTCACGCGGGCTTATCTCGTATGAATATAACTCTTGATCCTAGCAGGCAGTTACTGTAAAGGAGCTTTCACGGGGCTTTCAAGGTTACCCAACTACTTGTACCTTCCATTAAACGGCTTGTCGTGGCTGTCGCTCGTACTTTATAAATTTATAAACTTCTTTTGTGAATCGCGCGAGAGGAGCGCGTGTCGCCACGTGTTCGATCTGGCGATTAAATGTGACATTTGTACCCGCGTGTATTTGTTTTGTAATTTTACAGTCGCCTCTTTCGGGAACGCGTAAATTAATATTACAGCTTTGTAATTAAAGGTCCAGGTTTGAAACCTGACAAAGGTATTATTATTCGCGCGCGTCATAGACTTTAAATTAAAATTATTTAAACATTAGCATCCTGTCTCTTACTAATTTATTACTTCGTACGAGGGGGAAACCGATGAGGGCATTGTGGTGTACAGATTTGCGGCATTACTGAGCATTACTAGGCATTAGGCCTTGCTGTGGCATTATAAAAATAAAATAAGATGAAATAAGATAATAAGATCAAGTAATGCCCACTGGGCATTAGTGGGCATTGGTGTACAAGATTTTGGTCAGCGGTTTCCCCCTCGACTTCGTATTTGTGTTTTCTCATTAGAGCCTTATGAAGTTTACTAATTGTTGAAGCAATGCTTCTTGTTGCTCCAATATGCTGGCAATATATGTTAATTAATTAAATCGTACAGTGGTACAACGTTTCGACCCAAGTATCAAGTTCTTGTCAAGTAACGGAACTGCAAACCAATTGTCATGTCACAATTTTATGAAGGCGGTAAGAAAATACAGAATACAAGTAAAAGGGGACATGTATAGAAAGTTACCTCGTGCACAGATGTTCGCGGGACATAAATATTAGCAAACTCACAAGTCATTGTTAACGAAGGAAGTCGTCAGGAAAATTATTTGAACTTAAGTGTGCACGTTCGCTTATTAATTGTTTGTAATTAAATGTTGAATGTGCGCAAACCAAGATTAATCATACATCGTAACCGTGTAAACTCTAATTAATTCAGTCCGCTAAATTATTTCACGCAAGCGCTCAACAACATTAAACGGCTCTCTGGCCTACCGTCCTCCTCAAAAATGTCCGTTTTTCTCGTACTGCGAGACGAACGAATGAATGCAACTGAAAGTAACCTGCCGCAAAACAGAGCGCTATGCCCGGAAGGGTTAAGACCCCTCGAAGAAAGGGTGTGTTTAAAATAAGGGTGTGTCGCGTAGGATTACTTTGCCATTAACTCGCAAGCCACGAGGGTGGAATATCGCCCCGTTGCTTTGTTCTTTCGCAGCCCGGCGCTCGAGTTAATATAAAACCAACACAGCGTAGAGATAATACGTAAATATGTGCGGTCTGTTAATATCGTCCCCGTCAAGTTACGTAACTCTTTAACTTACGTGTACCCTCAACCGCATTCATCGCTCAGCCTGGGCTGCGTTCAGAAACACCACCCGAGTACACCAGCGTATCATTCTATCCTTGTTGCTCACCGTATGTTAAACAAGGATAAAACGATACACTGGGAGATTCGGGTGATGTTTCTGAACGCGGTCCTGCATCTCTGTTTACTCGCGGTAAGACCGAGAAGACTGTACGGGTCGGGATAAAATTGTGAACGTCGGAGACTCGCGGGAGCGACGAGATTTGTAACATCGCTCGCCCTCTCCGACGTCGCGGGTTGACATCCGCTGATTCCCGGCGTCGCGGCGCCGCGCGTGTGCGGTACGTTGAAAATTGTACCGATGAATCGCGACGTGTATTAATGCACAATGCCTGAGATATACAACATGCGCGTCATACCGAAGCGCGCGTCTGTGTGCGGCCTGCATGCCGATGCGGTAGCCACTCTGATCCCTCTCTCCCTCGGAGGTATGCATTTCGCGAGCTGCCGTGCAGCTGCGCCGGGAAGGCCAAGTCCCGAACAATGATCGTGAGTCCAACAATCACCGCGGGTGGAATCCTGATGAAATAATGCCAGCGGCTTGGGGCAGCTCGAGCTCCGGCTTGATTTTTATCCCCGCGAATGCATCGCCGGGGCGACGTGTATATCGCGTCCGAAATATATTCGCGAGCGTAACACACTCGGCCGGCCGAATGAGGATTCATTCTCGGCCCGTTATTACGCGCGCCGACCCAACGGTAAACGAGAAGAATTCGCTATTATCACGCGGATACATTTGGATTAAGGTCAGACTTTCAACGCGAATCGCTAATTATGTAGATTTTACTTATCAGCACGAATGCAGATCTGGAGCCGGACTCATAATCTGCAGAATAATTAGCACGAATTAATTAGACTTACCTCCCCACCTGACCGTGAACGAGCGAACGAGCGAGCGAGCGAGCAAAAGAGAGAAAGAGAGAGAGAGAGCTCGCGCGATCCGCAATGTAAATATAGTGTTATCAACGTTTCGGACACAAACCGTGATCGAGCGGGCTTGCTCTACGTTGGTCAAGTTGATTTTTGCGGTATGCAAATTAATTGGGCACGGCACTCGTGACGCTTATCGGTAAATTGCGAGTTAAAGTTTCAAATTACACCGTGTTAGCGTTCGCGTAGAAAGATACACTTGGCGCTGAACCGAGTCACGCGAGAAACGGCCGCGAACCAAATCACGGTTTTGCGTGAAGCTATGATGAAACGCGGCGCGACACGTTATTTGCTTTCAACGACTCTTTGCGGCGCGCAAATTAATTGATTGCGCCTCGCCCGAGATGTCTATCTGGCCGCTATTTGAGATCTCGAATTATCATAATGGCCCTCGAGCCCCGGCTATCGGGCATCGATCAAACTGCCTTTCCACGCGATCGAGTACAATGAGACGTATTATTTCGCTCTCCGCCGAGTTTTGCGGGGTGTACGTGCATCGGTAAACGCTCGTAACGACCAGCTGCGCCTCGCTTAATTTCCAATTACACGCGCCTCTTCTTCGAATCGCGAGAGTCGAGTGTTGTCCGAAGCACGAGTTGCATAACGCGAGAAAGAGAGAGAGAGAGAGAGAGAGAGAGAGAGAGAGAGAGAGAGACCACTGGCTACACCGCTCTCGTATTATCCCGCACATTTTATCAGACACGTAAGTTACACGTATACGCGATATGCAAAGTGTTTCAGATTTATTACACTTTCCTTCGCACGCGAATATATCTTCGACAGTTTAAAAAGTGAAAAAAAAAAGATTTATCGCGCCGATACAGAAGAGCGAGCCGACCTCCGCGTTTCCCGGATAAGATCTCGGTTTAATTTCAAATGAACTTTGCTGCTAACATAATTATTTCTTTGAGGATTAGCAATTACGGAGATTAGCATCGATAAGATTTTCAACGGAGAAATTAATTGAACGCGTACAATTCCCAGGTAGGAGGAGCGGCGAGTGATGAGCGTACCGCGCGCATTGCCCCGGAGAAACTGGGAGCGTCATCGTTCTGAGATATATTATTCCGCCCCGGGATTGCATTCCGCGCTCTCCCAATATTTTGCACCCCGTATTCCGTTGCACTAAATGCCGTTCAAGACAGCCGCGCACCGCCTCGCCGGATGAATTCCAAGGTACAGTTGCGGCGCGCGGAACACAGAAACGGATTCGCGGCGTGCATATAATAGCGTCGAACGGCCGATCGATCGATTGCGGCGTAGCCATAGAAACGATCCGCCGTCCCTGATGATCGATGAATAGCGCGCGATTGCACGGACGGTCTATTGCACGCTAGGTCCTGTCAGCGGGCGCAACATCGTGTGTATTCCTCGGGACCCTCGCCCCTCGTCCCGTCTCGTTCCGTCTCGTCTCGTCGTTATCGCGTCGAGGAAACTGTTATGCCTTCGGGGTTGCGTTACCCGAGACAGTGGAAAGATAGCCTGTCTAGATACCGCCCGACCGAGGAAACGCGGCCCGAAGGAAACATTTGTCTCGCCGACTCCGATAATAATTCGCGCCGCTGAAATTCGCTGAGCTTTCGGATTCGTCGTCGCGGAATCGAGAAACGATCCCCGGGTTTCGATGCTGAATCGCACGTTTTCCCGAGCGCGGAAGAATAACGATTGTTTTGAAAACGGCGGGGGAAGGGACATTTTTCAAATTGCCTCAGCGTTGTGCCGATGGCGGAGAAAAAAAATCGTTCCCCGAGCAATTCGGGACCGCTCTCGTTATTTCCGCGGAAGCTCAAGTGCTTTAATGCAGAACGTTGCCGTAAAGCAGGGCCCAATTCTCTTTACAAATACCCGGCTGCAATTGGATTCAAAGAATCTGCAGATGAAAGAACATCCGCCGGGGCCACGGAATGTGTTACGCCATCGTTTAAACTTTAAACAGTCCTGCATTGACTTCAGTAAGGTCAGGAAGATCCCAATTGACAGTGACGACGCATTCACTGCAGTCGAAGCGACACGCAAGCCGCGAGTAACTCGGACGATTGCATCTCTCTTTCACACGCGACTGTCATAAATGAGCTAATTGCAGCGCTGGAATTAACGACAAACGGCGCGCATAGAGTCGACCGCACCGGTTAAATTCTGATTTGACTCGTATGCACGACAGTTTCCACGCGCCCCCGTGATTTTATAAACCGCATAACAACGTATTGCGTTGCGCCTATCTACTGGGTGCGCGAAAATTATCATTCTTCGTCTCGCGTTCAAATTTCCATCGGTTCGCGATCAATCTTTGCCCAGCGACCAATTAAAGATGTAATTATTTTCCAATTTGTTATACAACGTGTATGATTAAATCTTACATTAAAATTATACTCGATTATTTTTAGCAAGACTTTTTTAAATCTTTTAAAGAAAGAACAAAGAATTTTGTCTCATCGAACTTAATATCTCGTGTACCCTTTCAATTATTGTAATTGCAACGCAAACTATATCGGTATCCGGACCGGTATCCTATTTTCGTCGAGACCAAAAATATTCAGGTCAGAT
>NW_011967212.1:1816813-1825483 GCF_000949405.1 Vollenhovia emeryi | reverse complement strand
ATACATATATAATTATTAAACCTCACATTAAAATTATATTCGAATTATTTTCGAGCCAGATTTTTAAGATTTTTTTAAGGAAAGAACAAAGAATTCGGTCTTATCGATTTCCGTGCTTGAAATTTAGTATCCCGTGTGCCTTTCGCATTCGATTAGTTGCAACGCATACGGTATCGGTATAGCTGGACCTCTTTGTTAAGACAAAAAATATTGAGGTCAGACAATCGTAAATGAAGCTGTTCTAGGACACCGCTATATTTTAGGCGCGATCGATATCGCGCCGCAATTAACGGGAGTACCCGGCAAACATCATCGAAGCGTCATTATCGCTTTCGTGAAAGGGCATCGGCTATCGTGTCACCAAGTGCAGTTCGCGATTCATTACCTTATTGATTGCGCGCTTTCGCAGCGACGGGCTGATTTTCGTCGCAAATTGGTTTGCGCATTAGTCTCTAATTCGTTATCATCACAGGTGTACGGTGCCCATATATTTCAGTGTGCATTATATCCTCTGTGTACGCTGTGCACGTGTACACGTAAACCCATCACGCTGCACTTTTCTATGCGCCGTCGTGTCGAGATTTGACGCGAGTGCGGAGTCGCACAAACGCACGACGCGCGTACGATTCGGAGAGAGAACAGCCGTTAAATTGTAACTTCCAAAAAGAGAAGTATACCGCAGCAATAAAACAAAGAGGCAAACTATTTTCGTATCAGTTTCTATCGCTTTAGCGTATCAGTTTTTCACGACGCAAAGTGATTTTTGAGTATCCAATTTTCAACTTTCACGGCTCTACAAAGACCTCATATCCGCGTCGGCGCGCTCGATCTCGCCATTTAATATATCACGCGAATAACACCTTCCCGGATCGAAATTTCTCCTGGGACATCCCGCGTGCGTGGTGGTACTTACAGCGGTGTCATGTCCGATCGGAGAGAAACATCAGCGGCGGATCGTCCGCGCCGCTCGCGGAAATTCGCGCACGATTCATCACTAATTATGCCGCGTTCGCTCGTTGCATACCAATGCGCGCCTCGTGGACGGACGTTTCTCCCTTCGCGTTCGTCCTTTGACCGTCGAAGCCAATCGCCCACCTCCTCGGAAGGATTTTCACGTAATGCCTAACGCGCGTGTTGTCGCATTGTCGTAATTACCTCGTAACGTCCGTTTTTTCCCCTCCGTTCTCCTATCTCTGTCTGTAAATTCTCCGTGTAACCAGGAATTTTTATTTTACGCCTCACCAAGCTCAGTTCTTCCTCGCTCTCGCGCACAGAGACCGTATTCGCGGCCGCGAGTTTTAAAGCGCATATAGAGAGAATAAATTCACGGACTAAATGAGTTGCCGAATCCCGGCGAAACGTCGTTTATATCGCGGCGAATTCTCGTTTCGCTTCGTTATCCGGCCGTTTATTTCGCGTCATTCGTGTTCCAGACTCGCATAATCCAGCAAAATTGCATTATTAATTATTAATACGTTTAAAGCAGCATAAAATAAATCTATTTCTCGCGAATGGATTGATTGGTGCGCATCAATGTAGTTTCTAGTTTACGTCGGAATTGTTTCAGCCGGGGCGCACAATATCCTGACGATAAAGAGGTGTAAAACATGAAATGGCATTATTTCACCTGATGGAAACGTGTCGAAGCACTATTATCTCTGTATTCGCTCCGCAAGGTGAAACACCAATTTATCCCTGCTTCAATTCCATTTATGAATAAATGAGAAGCCGTAAAAATTTAACCGCCAGATTGCTGAAACCTTTTATAAAGACTCGGAGAGAGAACAACTTTAGAAAATCAATTCATCAAGCACGTCTGTGTCAATTATATCCTTTGAAAAAAAAGCCAACCTTATAGAGAAAACGTAATATCGACTGATCTCTTTTGCAAGGTTGTATCTCGATTTTACGCAATTTCCGGTTTCTGCTTAAACGCTCGGTCCAGCATTAAGGCTCGGTTTCACCAAACGTCGCGTAACTTAATCTTATGTTTAATTCATGTTTGTCTCTTTCTAAAGTAACAGTTGGAAAGAGACAAAGAACGAATTAAGCTCAAGTTAAACGACGTTGGTGAAACCGGGCCTAATCTTTCAAAAAAGTGGCGTAGCGTAGAATAAAAGTCGCGCGCTAAACATCGTCCAATTGATTACGTTTCACCAGCTCCTGTCTCGTCAGGGACTCCGCGAGAAACGAGCTGGATCTTGTTAGCACGCACCGTTTACCGATTCTGCCAATTGACTACGGGAGCAGTCGCGTAATTGTCGTTAGAGGCGCACTTGCTACCCCACGGGCCACGGGCAGCTCGCATCTTCCGGACGGACTTGCTCGCGTTCGCGACTCTCGCGGCCTAGGGAGTACACCGCCTGTACGCCGAGTACCGCCGCCCTTCAGCCGTTCCGACTAATTAAACGACATTTAAGCGAGCGGAAGGCAAGCGGGCATTGAAACGAAACGACCGGCTGCGATTCATGCAAATTCAACGACTTCCGAGCGGAGCGTTTCCTCCCGGCCGTACTCCGCTCCCCTATACGTCTTGCACCCTCCCCGTCCTTTCCCTTTCCGCGGTAGGCGTTTCCAGGTACACGGGGGTGAATCGCGGAACGAGGGTATCGGCGAAGGGGACGTAATCGATTTTCCTCGACAAGACAAAGGAAGTAAAAGTTTCAATATCCCAAGGAGGTACGGCGGGACGACCGATCGACAAACGTTTCGAGCCCCGACAGCCGACAATTAACGCGACTCAAACCCGCGAGCTTCGGCGTCGCTTCGGAAATTTCACGCGTAAAGACGGCCCCCCCTCGAATTGAATTCCCGTCGAGGAAAGGTCGACTTCGAACTCGCTCGGAGAATGCATCAACTCCTCACCTTAGCGATCCGACCTCAATCGCAGCTTTCTTCCCTCGCATTCCGACCCGCGCGCGCACGCGCGCGTTTTCCGCAGTCAGCGCGCGCGCGAGCAGCTCTACCTTTGTAATGCACGGGCGGAATCACGGTAAATGCATCCCGGCGAACGTCGGCCGACCTCAAACTAACCCACTGAGGAAGAGGGTACGACCGAGAGCGCGCGCGGACTCGACTTAAACCGGGTTTAAGCCGAGTCGGTGGGACAGAATAGGGAAAGAGTGTGTTAACCGAACGAGCGAGCGGGTTAACCGAGGTCGTCGATGAGATAGGAAGTCCTCGTCCCACGAGAGCGCAGGGAGTCTGTTAACCTTTAGTTTACCATTCGTCGCGACCTTTATTCTCACGCGGGGTCGCAAACGCGGAGGGGTACGCGCGCGGATCGGACGCGCACGTAACGTTAGACAGCGACGTTAACCGTGTGGTTAAACATAATTTCCTTTTTGGATGAATGCAGAATGTGGGCAGGTTACGTTGTAACGCGCACGCATCGTAATGCGCATATCATTTACATTTAGTTATGTAAAACGTATCTGGCACTTGGGTAGGTCGCGCCCGGCTTAGAGCTCGCGATGCTATTTATCTTGCGGTAATGCTGATAGAAATAAATGCGCGATACGTATGCAGGGAGGTATTTTCAAACAAGCAACCGCCCGGAGAAACGGATTACATTTAATAACTGTAGAATTCCGCATAAAATAGCCGATTAAGTAACACAGTGTGACTTTCATGCGGACAGCTGCACCGTCGAGGCAAAATATTGGACATTTAGCGCATTTCCCGTTGTGTAAAGATTGTATTAGGGCAAATTCAATTAGATCTAGTTGGCGCGAATAGTTAAAAGGACACTCTGATTTCTCGATCAACACTGGAATCTAATTCATTCGTTCGGCGGTTCGGAAGTAGTTCGCCCCGCCAAGTTCGCCGTGAGTTTGCGATGAAAGAAAACGATCGTTATCCAAAACAAATAGACATGTATTTTTTTCACAGATACGAAGTAATAAAGGACGTAAGAGCCAAGACCGACGTTAGTTTCTAATTGATTTTAATTCTTAAATCCCTCTCACCACGCGGGCGTCTCACCAATTCGACCGCCGAGGCACGTGGTAACGTTTGTCGCAATAAACAGTCTAACGTTATTTCGCGAAAGTCGCACGGAGAGTGTTTTCCCCTAAAATTTATTTTGAAAACTATGTAATCGTGGGACAACGTGGTATTTTAAAAAACTTTATGCGAATTTTTTGAAATTTTCCCATACATCCTGCTGCTAAAATGTATGGTAAATTTTCAGATAAAGTTTTCATAAAGTTCTTGAAAATGTCACGTTGTCCCGCGGCCACATGACTTTCAGGATAAATTTTAAGGAAACATCCTCCCCGTGCACATATCGCGCGCGTGACCAAATTCGAAATGGAACTGCGCGCCGACATAATTGTCAGTCTTGTAACACAGAACGAGTACGAATACCCCTTATTGCTCGTCCATGTATTTTTTCGATGCTCGCGTAAAATTAATTAGACGGAAACACCGGCGGGATTTCAGTTTGCGATCGTGCGAAACGAGCTCCGTGATCCAAATCATTTGAGAGAGCGCGCGATTGCGTGTCGCGAATCGAGCGACACTTTGCGAGATTAATCTTAGCGTCTCGAAAACAAGGCAAATCGTACGTTTAAGAGAGCGCCTCTTTCGCAATCGGACTAATTATTATACACGAATACTTCGAAACGAGCGTGAGCCCGAAACGCGCTCGTTCGCATTTCAGTGCGAGCGTTGCATACGAAACGCGTGAAATATACACGAGTGTTTCCCAACTTTACAATGCATCGATAACCGTCGACGATAGAGCTGCGGGTAATGCGAGATATTAACAGATTTGTTTTTTTTCCCCCCCCGCTGCTCGTCTCGATTCTGACCCAGTTTTGGTACTTTACGCCGGATATTTTGACGGCGATTTCGAACGGCAGTTTCAACGAGGATAGACGATTGCGCGTTTGAAATAATTGCACAAAGCGAACGGACCCGCGCTTCCGCGTGCTTCTCGTGCAGCGAGGCGGCATGCGTGCGAGGTTTCAGCGCGCGACGCGGTATTAAAATTAATTGCAATCATAAAATTCTCGATGCACGTGTATTATTTCTTTCGCCGACCCGTGCACCCGTCGTAAAATCCCGGCGAGAATTCGCCGTGGGATAAGGGGAGAGGAGGGAGAGCGGGGAGAGAAACGGGAGCTCGTTTCCGACGGTGTCATTAGTTAACCGAGGGCCGGGTTAATCGGAGACCGTCCGTTAACCGTAGTTGTCGATACGAGAAACGATAGTACCGATCGTTCGGAGACGAATTCCGCCGCGGCCGGAATTCGCTCGTCACGTCGCGCGATCCCGAAGCGTTATTTATCACCCGGCCCGGAATTTATCGGGACTGTTAATTCGGTAAAAGCCCATCCGTCCGTGCGCGCCGCTGGCAGAGGCATATTTTCGAAACTATGCCGGACAGTCGGACGTGTTTATCGTCCAATTAACACATTCTTTTCCGCGGCATCGGTTTCTGGCACAGTTGCCGGCGATTACGTTAACATTACGGGAAATATGCGACTGACAGCGAAGCGCCGTGTTCCTCCACGGAGATTTTGAGGGCAATTTATTTCCGTTTCGCCGGACGTGCAACTTTTACTGTCTTCAACATCGGCTGTCTCGGCGAGACCGCAATTGTTGTCACATTAATAAAAGAGAAAATGCATTTGAAATTAAACGACGAGCGTCCAAGTTTCTTAAGAGACTGAAACAATAAATGTGTGCAGCTGATTTCCTCCCTTCTCTCGTTCTTTATTTACCGGCAATCACTATCTTCGAGAAACTCGAACAACTGATTGAATCACTATACCGTCGCGCGTCTCTCTCCACCGTCGCAATAGAAATCTTTAATTTCGATATTTCGCACGTGCGGGGCTTCTCGCCCTCGTCGCCGAGGTCGCGAGCCAACCTCGCCGGGACTTCAAAGAAAGCTCTTCCTCCTTCATTGTCCAAATATTTAACGAAAGACACTCGAATCTATCGAGATGCCAAAGTCTCTCGCCGGAGAGACACGCCCCGTTCGCGAATCGATCGCGACCTTCGAACGCGGGCCACGCATCTCTCGCCGAGTGCGTGGGGGCGAAAAAAAGGGCGAGGGGGCAAAATGCCGGTAAATGTGACGTACGCGCAGCGAAACAAGGGCGATCCGAGCGCGGTAATAAGTTTTGTCGGATGGCGCGAGAGCGGTTCTCGCCGGCATAAACTTCCATCCCCCCGGCTCCACGACACACGTGCGCCAATCGTAAATCGCGCCAACCCGCTTGCCGCCGCCGCGCGCGCCAACTTTCGCGAGCCAGCGTACATACCGCGCGTTACCGAACACGGAATTCAATTTGTTGCAGTTTCGCCGATGGGCGGGAGGGAAGGGCGCAAGGTGTGTTCTCGCCGCGACGTGTCAGCTCGGCTGAGCGCGACGTCGCGCGAGCTCATTGCGGATTAAAGGTGACGGTAATTCGGCCGCGTTGTACCGGAGTTTCGGCGAACGCGGATGAGAAACGGGCCCGCGCAATTTGCAAAGTTTGTTTCAAGTATCGAGTCATGCATAAATTGTGAGCCCGCCCGCGTTTCTACCTCTGGACTTTCCCAGCGACATTTTCGCTCGAGCGAAGAAAAAGGGGAATTAATGAATAAATGATTTCTTTATCGGCGTAATGAGACCGAGACGGCGCAAAGGGCGCAAGAAGTGCGTGTAGAGAAATAAGAAAGGATATTAAGGGACGATTAAACTCGCCGGAGGACTCTACCGAGGACTCGGTTATAAGCTATTTCGCAATCTGGCTGAGAAAAAGCTAATGCGATACGACCGTTTCTTCCCCTAATTCCTCCTCCCGTAGCTACAACATCATAAATGCTAGAAAATATGGAAGAGAGACCGGAGGGAGAGAAATGTGTATCGTTTAAGGGATAAGCCCTGATAATCGAACGAAATTAAGACTTTATGTAAGACCATTATGACACAGCTGTAACTTCACCTGGCATTCAATTATTCCGACGGAGTCGCAAAGTGTGTTAAATATACACCCACAGAAAAACTTGCCGGACCTAATGCTATCACACTTCAATGTATCATAAAAAGGATCTATATAGCGCAATCATATTTATTATAGAGAAAGGAATAGTTTAATCTTGAATGAAAAATTCTAAAATCTAGAATGAAATGATAGCCTTTTGTCGAATATCGCGGTGCTGTCTTCGTGCGTTGTAAGATGGAGGGAAATTTATTCTAAACGCAAGAATATATAATATAATATAAACTTACATCTATACAAGTTACTCTTGTCTCAATATAGTAAGTCAAAATCCTTTTTAATTCGATAGAGGAGAGTTAGAATTATTGATTTTACTTTGAGATTGTCTTATTTTTATACTAAATGAAGTTGTGAGAAATATAAATGCGTCAAGGATATGTTTTGTCTCAGTAAGAGAAATCCTTTCCGAGTGCGTACGTTCAAGTCGCAGCTAATGGAATTTCCTAGCTTAATTTCCAGCAAACAGTTGTCGAAAGAAATCTCGCGAGAGGGCCAAATATTTTCGGCGAGCGCAGGGATGTAACGTGGTAAAAGTTCGCCGGCGAGGACAATTACGTAACTCTACCCCCATGTTCCCCTCCAGCCAGGTAGGTGCGCGTACGTGGGGCCCCCATATCCTTGCCGCGACGCCAAGTACACTTCCGGAGTACGGTAGTTGGTAATTTGGCTCGGAGCGCGGGCGCACACAAGCGAGCCCGCTTATCCAGGCGGAAGGAGATGTCTCCTCCGCTCCGCGCCGGAAGTTGTCGGGACTCGTCAGTTTTCCGAAAGTCGATTTCGGCGCGACTCCGCCCCTCGATCGCGATTTCTTCGCCGTTGCGATAGCGATCCGCCACGCGATACACCAAGCGATATCCCGCAACTCCGGCGAGAGATTCGCCCGTCGCCGTACGCCTGATATCGCATTTACGTAAAGCACGAGACGTCTTGCGTGACGCCCGTCGACACATTCTTTCCCTCCACGCGCCGGGCAATTTGGAATGGAATTTTCCCAAGGGGAAATTTGATTTAACAAGTTTACAACGTTAGAAGTCTTTCTAATTAAGCCGCAAATTAAGATTCCGCGGAGGTAAAGTTCGGCTTTAATGTAAGCGAAGAACGAGTTTGCGCTCCGTCTATTCTTCCCTCCCTCCCGAAGTTTAAATCGCCGATCGCCTTTAACTCGGAGAACTATAAATTGTCTCGGCGTTCTCATCGAGGAAAAATCGACTTCAACTTCATCGAGGGACAATAATTTATACCGACTGGCGGAAGTTGGCGCGAATCCGCCCGTCGTTTGTCACTGTAATACCACACCCTTTTTACGTAATTATACGCCGGATATTTGCTTTATTTACCCAAGGAGCGCGCGATTTCGCGCCGCCTTAGCCCCTCGTAAGACACAATGGAGGAGTTAACTCGCGCCTCGCCTCCACCTTCCCTCGAGGAAGCATAACTCCACGTCGCGTTTTCTATGATAAACGGTCCGAAGATCTCCGGTCAGCGAGATGCTGCAAGTTTAATTTCTATTAGGGTAAGCTACAGGAAGACGTCCATATTCCTGCCGGCTGGCTGGTGCGCATGCTACCTGTACACCGCCGAGACAATGCATCATTCTCCTCCTTCCCGTGCATCTACCGAGATAGATGGCAATTTGGCTGAAAGTGAAGAGAGAGAGAGAGAGAGAGAGAGA
>NW_011967212.1:1800005-1812809 GCF_000949405.1 Vollenhovia emeryi | reverse complement strand
GAGAGAGAGAGAGAGAGAGAGAGAGAGAGAGAGAGAGAGAGAGAGAGAGAGAGAGACTGGAAGCGCATGCATGGTCCGCGGCACGAACCGGAGTAGGCGTTTCATCGACGTAGTTTGCGAGCGACCATCAATTTCTCGGGACATCCGAGAACGAGCGATCGGCTAATCGACCTTGATCTTTCCACGTGCAAAATCCCCGTAGATCTCCTCGCTCCACTTGGCCCGCGACGAGCGACGTACACGACGTCGCGCATCGATTACGTAACGAATTAAGGGAGATTCCGATGCGTTCGAGATATCGACTCTCCTGTCCGGGGAAGGGGGGAGAGGGGGGAGAGAGAGAGAGAGAGCACGAGAGCACCTCGATTGAAGTTATTACAGGGTAAATTAAGAGAGGAGCGATGGCAGTATTAATAATAAGATATTGATAACTTTTCCATTAGCGACTGAAGTTTTAACGATTTCGATGTAATCGTTCTCGGAATTCTCTTCTCCTCCGATCAGCCCCTCCGTAAATGATCTCACGTTCGCGGAATTCAACGTGTAACCGATCACCGAGACGTTTGATAGCGGAAATTAACGAGCTACGACACAGAAAGAGAGAAATTAGCGTTGGCCAATTCCGTTATTCCCCGATGCTCTCGTGTACGAAATGGAACACGTGCTTGCCCCGCGAAGAACGATTATTGTACCCACGCGAAACCCGCCTTTCACCTCCGTCTCCGGATCGGCGTCGTATCGGGCTCTCAATGGAAAAGAAAATTTCGCGATCTCGATGTAACGGGGCACATTCTTCCTCGGTAACGAGCGCGGAAACCAAAATTCTCCGGGATGCAACACGGGATCGCCCCCATTCCCGCGTCGGGCGGGACAATGCGCGCGGCGTGTTCGCTCTAACGATTCTATTCCCCTCTATTCAACATTCTTTCGAGCGTACAGGCTGCATACGAAGGTAATCTATCTGCGGGATAGCTTTCGATTCGATTTCAAATGGAGCGAATTAACGGCAGATCCCCCGACTACGCGCACCGTCGTCGTTGTGGGGGCGAGAGAGAGAGAGAGAGAGAGAGAGAGAGAAAGAAAGGAGAGAAGTCCTCGGACGCCCATCGATTTCCCCGAGGCGTGGAAAAACGCCCGGATATAACGAGAAGTATGCGGCGTCGTTCGGAACCACGTCGTTTCTTACGACGACGTGCCCTTTTCACGGGTAACGGGGGGGCGGGTTCGTCTTCCTTCTTCCTCCTTGCCGTCTGTTCGCCCTGGCGATTCGATCGCGATAGTCGGACCACGCGTCGTTTGTCACACGGTCAATCGCGTTACCCGTGTTCGACGCGACTGGAGCTGACGACAAGTGCAGTGCTCCGAAAAAGGAGATTCGCTCGTGACAGTTCGCACCTCACCGGCAATTACGCAAAACTGAAGCTCGATATGCGGGGTTAACGTGGCATAATGTCAGGAATTCCTTACTCCCTCCCTATCAGGCCCTGACCGTACGCAAGACGTGCCTGATTTAATTTCTACTCGGGTCGTTCGGGACTCGTTAACGACACACTCGTCGCTCGCGACTCTCCGCTCGCGAGGTCTCGATACGTCGCCCGTGGCGAGAGGTATTTCCTAACGTGAAATTTTGCGGGGAGTATCTCACGCGCCCAGGTATTTTACGCGATCCAAATTGCGTCTCACGCGCGCCAAGAGGATTTCCGATAGCAAAAAGTTTCGCGCGCCTCCGACGTTTCTTGCGTCTCGCGCGAATAAAATACAAATAAGGCGTTCGTTTCGCGAAAATTTTGCGTCCTCGACGCCGCGCGCGCCCAAGTTCCCGGCCGCCTTCTGCATCAGAATTCGCGATAGCGCAGGGGGCGCCGCCTCCGGTTTCACGCGAGTTCTATACACGTAGACGGGGCACGAAACCGGGGCCGAAAGGGAGAGGGACGATGCGCGCGAGGGATGCGATAGATACGGACGCCCTCCGTTAGCTACGAGGGAGAAGGCAAAGATTTATGATGCCGGTGCGTCAGCTCGCACGTCTCAATTTCGGGACGCCGTCGCGAGAGTCAACGGGAACCGAGTTCTGCTCTCTCTCTCTCTCTCTTTCTCTCTCGTTCTCTCTCCTTCCCTCCCTTTGTTACTCGTCGTGCCGTGGACGCGCGATAAGGGAAAGGTACGGCTACCGACAGCACGAGGGAAAAAAAGAAGAGATAGATAGAGAGAGAGAGAGGAAGAGAGAGAGAAGAGTCAGACGAGATAGCGGCGGACGGACTGCGAGCAGGAACGAAGCGCGGAATTAATCCGCCCGGCAGTTCCCCGCTCCCTCCCCTGCCCTCCCCCGTACACGCGCTTCCGTTTCCGTCCCGGCCGTACTTCGCCGGAAAATAGTTCCTACCTTGGACTCCGGCGTCCGACAATGGAGTAATTATTGCAATTAGCGAGCTACCTACCTCCGCGGATGCTTTTTCGTGCGCGGCCGCGCGAAAGGACCGCGGGGGGAGGAAAGAGGGTGGTCGATACTCTCGCGGCCCGCGCGCGCTTTGGAAATCGCGAGGGCGAATCGCGCACCGCCCTATCGTAAAATGACTCTTAATGATGCTCGTAGCTACATCATTTGCCACCCCCTCGCCCACATGGATACGCCGCGGGCCACAAAGGGCCGAAGGCATTTATCGGCCGTAAATTCGCTCCGCCGCGGTCTCGATGGTGCCCGCAGTGGTGGTTGCGAGTTTCTAAAACACCGGCCTCGTTCCTCCCGTTTTCACCTTTTTCCGGTCGCAAAGCGACTCCGACGACAGGTGTGTTATCCTCCCGGTGTGAAATTTCGGGGCGCAGCCGCCGCCGCCGCCGCGTTCGCCGGTTAAACGCTCTGTTTTGCGTTAATATCGAAACAAAAAGCGCGCTCCGTTCTCGTTATCGTAAAAATACGCGCAACAGTTTTTTTTACGTTTATCCATGCGTTAATTCGTTGCCGTCAAACATTCGCGATGCATGTAAACACGCAGATCACCCCGAAACGCAGATATTTGTAATGAAATAAACGCGGAGTGTGCGAGGCAAAATAAATACGCGGATGCAGCCACGGACCAAGTTATTAGGCACCCTCCAGTCATTATGCTCGAAAATGTTTATTTTTTGCAAGTTGTTTACTTGAGCGTTTATTGTTTATGTGCTGTAAACAACTTTTAAACAATAAAAATCTTTCCGGTATGAAATTCAGTGCAGTGTACACGGCAAACCTAACTTTACACAGTAAAGAATCGTGTGTTCAAATGCTAACATTTTCTTGTGTCGCCAAGATTTGATTATTACTTCAACGTAAAATTAACATAAAACGTACACGTTATCGTTTTCCTAACACTTTTATGTGTTATATTTATGTTAGCGTAATAACTTGACACTTTATGTGTGTTATTTAAAAATTGAACATTATTTTCAGTTCTTTTAACACAACTATTTCGCAAAATCAACCGAGACATGTATAATATCGACATTCCTTAAAAATTATTTCAACTATTCTGATTTGTGACTATTCGTACAGTTTACATATCCGGTCTGTTTTCATCACATCACACTCAAGATTGAAAGAACATCAACATAAATGTGAAGTATAGTGTTGAGTAATTAACATTTATAATTTGTCAAAAAGTTACGCGCGCGATAAATGTTATTTCACCTTAAAATTTGGAGTGGACTTTTTCGGACATGTAAAAAATGTTAACATTAACATTTTATTTTTACTGTGTATACATATGTGTGTGATTTGGCGAGACACGTTCGACACGCTTCCTTCCGCCTAAAAGTAACACGCTTAGATTTGCAGTGCAACGATTACACTGTAAAACAAGTATGTAAAATTACACACGTAATAAGTGTAGCAATTACACTGTTGATAACGCAAGTATATAAATTTATGTACTTTTACAAAAGTTTCGTTTACTCTTTGTGTAAATACCTTTTTATACTTGGTGAAAAATTACAAAAAATTGCAAAATTTACACAAATAAAAGCAAGCAAGTTACTTATTACGTAAGGTAATAATTTTACGTACAAGGTGTAAATTTATTGCCGTGCGTAAATATACACCTTCGATAGATGGTCCCAATATTACCAACTCTAATATTTGCAACTTTACATGTAATTTGCTTACAGCGAAGGAGGATCTGATAATTTTATCTATGGTTGAATAAGATTATTTTCAACCGGCAAGAAATGTGAAAATGACGTCTATCGTGTCAGTTGCCGTCATTTTTTAAACGGAAAGAAGTGTGCAAAAAGTTCTCCAAAGTACATGCGCGCGCGCGCGCGCGTGTGTGTGTGTGTGTGTGTGTGTGTGTGTGTGTGTGTAAAAGTAGAACACGCTTAGACTTGCAGTGCGATGATTAGGGGGCTCTAATAATTTTATGCATAGATCTATACTCGCGATGTGCTTTTTTTTCGCCTTCCCGGCGATCCCTCGCGTTTAACCGGCGACGCGTACATGAAGTTATCGCGACGCGGCGATTACCATAACAGCCATTGAGCCTCGGAGACTCGATGAAAGCCGCAATGAAGCAATTGGCAATCGTCCGTCCTGATGACAGGAAGAAGACACCGCGTCACAAAGCCACCTCGATTTCACCGAGTCAACACGCGAACGATTCTCCTCTCTCTCTTTTTCTCTCTCCTCTCTCTCTCTCTCTCTCTCTCTCTCTCTCTCTCTCTCTCTCTCTCTCTCTCTCTCTCTCTCCCTCCCTCCCGTTCTGCGGTTGTGTTCGTTAGCCAGATTGACGTCGATCGACGACGATCTTTGGTGCGCGCGGACGAGCGCGAGATAAGAGCGCGGGGGAGAAAAATGCCTTCTTCCTTATCGTCGCGACTCTTTTCAAAGCGCCTCAACACGACCGCTTTAATCCCGAAGTCGTCGCACGAGACTCGGCAAAGAGAAGTCGCTAATGCGCCTCTCTCTTCGCGGCGAGTTTTCTCTTTCATTTTTATCACATCCGCACGTTTCGGTGGGTCGCGAGGTGACTCCGCTCGCGGCCTCCTCTGATGTCGGAGGCTCTCGCGTTTTGCCCTTTCGCCACTTTGTTCCGTCATGAATAAGAGGGCGGGGAGGTAGAGGGTAGGGGGCAAGCCGCGAAGCGTAAAGCGGAGAGTTTGCGGAGAGAATCGCCTGGTTAGAATGGAGTTTCAAACAGAAGACGCGGCGGAAAAGCGGCGGCGAAAACGCAACGGGCGCTTTGCGCGAAACGATATCAGACGCGACGTCGAGCGGGCGAAATGGAATTACGAGTCTCCACCGTCGTAATAAAAATGTAAATGCACGATATACGATATCAAGAGGTCGGAGTGCGTTTTTTTTTTTGTAACCCTACAGTCAGCTAATTTCAACGTTCGCGGCGCAATTTGATAACAAAGTACCGCCGGCCCGCTTGCGCCAACCTGATTCCGAATACGCAATATGTAATTTCCGGGCTCTTTAAAACCTCTTCCTCGCTGCAATCAAAGAGATAAGCGCGCAGCCTCGCGAATCTTAATTCACTGACCGTGGAACGGTCCGCGTTTGTTGTCTCTGCATAATGAAGAAATTGGATAGTGCTGTCGCGCGACTGGAGGAGAAACGTAATAATATTCGCGAGTCCCGATTGCGCCTCCCCTCGCTCCCTTCGAGCCGAAAACTTACCACCCCCCCCCTTTTTCGGGAAGGGCGTTTGCGAGAAAACCGATTTACAATGTGGAAATTCCTCGCTTTCTTCTCGAGGAAACCTTCAAGCCCGATCCGGGCCCTTTGCGTCTGGAAACATTCTATTTCGCAGCCAATAACAATGCATTTACGAGATTTGCACTAGTTGGTCAATTGTACATTGTACATTGTTGCCAAAATTTCTCAGCACGTCAGTTGGCCGGTAGACAAAATACACGGAGAGAAGTTTCTCTTAAAACTTATCCTGAAAATCATGTAATCGTGGAACGACATGGCATTTCGCAGAATTTGATGAGAGTTTCTTGAAAATTTATCACACATTTTATTAGTAAAATGTATAATCATTAATAAAATGTGTGGTAAAATTAGAAAAACTCTCGAAGTTGTTCAAAATGCCACGTTGTCCCAGGATGATATGATTTTCAGGGTAAATGTTAAGAGAAATTTCTCTCCGTGTAGTAAAATGTATGGTAAAATTTCAAAAACCTCTCACAAAATTCTTCGAAATGCCATGTTGTCCGACGGTTACATTTTCAGGGTAAATTTGAAGAGAAATTTCTCTCCGTGTAGTAAAATGTATGGTAAAATTTCAAAAAAATCCCACAAAATTCTTGGAAATGCCATGTTGTCTGACGATTACATTTTCAGTAAATTTTAAGAGTATTTTCTCTCCGTGTAGTAAAATATAAGGTCAATTTAAAAAAAAAACTCATAAAGTTGTTCAAAATGTCATGTCCCACGATCACATGATTTTCAGCGTAAATTTTCATAGTTTCTCTCCGTGTAGTAAAATGTATGGTAAATTTTTAAAAAACTCACAAAATTCTTCAAAATGCCATGTTGTCCGACGATTACATTTTCAGGGTAAATTTTCAGAGAAATTTCTCTCCGTATAGTAAAATGTATGGTAAAATTTCAAACAACTCGGAAAATTCTTCGAAATGCCATGTTGTCCGACCGTTACATTTTCAGGGTAAATTTTAAGAAAAAGTTTCTACCCGCGAAGAATGTTTCCAGCCGCAAGGAGCACACTGCGGCTTTAGTATCTGTAATACGTCGAAAACCGCAGGCGTTCTTCCCGACGTCGGTATCGGAGTCGCCGGAAACGGGGCCGACGGACTCCGCGTCTCGCCGATTACTTCCGCAATTAGTGTCGCTGTAAATTACCCGTACGTAGCGCGCGAGAACGTTCCCCGATCGACGCTCCACTGACAGGTCAATCCGCGTAAAAGTATCGGGCGTTCCCGCGGATAATCGCAACGGCGAAGTTGCGAAATTCGCAGGGCGATATCTCGGATCCCTGCGCCGAGTAATTATTCCCGCGAAGAAACAGCTGGTTTAATTCGACATTTTCTTAACGAGTACGCGTGTTGAAATTAATTACCGTCCACACGTGTTCTAATTATTTTCGCGCGAATAATGCGCGAAATTCCGAGCAGCGTTAATTATTTTCATTGAAAAGTGGGGCCTATTGTTTTCAACTTGTACGTTCGCATAACATGTAACGCGTGTACTTGCTGCGGGGCGCAATTAGAAAGGGGCACGTATTTTAAATTGTTTTTAAAAGAAACGATCTACGGAGATCTCAGGAGCCTCAACTTGCTCTTCGCGACTGGAAACATTCTAATTTCGTGTAAGCGAATCGATGTGCGTTTCAAAAAGCCTTGTTTGCTGCAAAACAAAATGTTTCCAGACGTAGAGCACATTGCACAACGTTCAATTAATACTCGATGAGTAGAGCCGCCTGTGCTCCACGATATGTCGTTAATTAAACAAAACAACGAGATTAAAAGAAGCCATAAAACGGGCTAAATAAAGATGCAGTTGTTTTTTTAACCGGAATTTGTTACAACAAATAAATTTTGCTACACATGATATAGTTGAGAATAACGTACTGAGCAGCAGTGGCGGCTACCCGTCAAATTTAACACTGCTGTAACAGTGTCGCTCAAGCCTAATCTATTTTTTAAACGTACTGGACAGCACAAGGCGCGCGCGCGCGCCATTTGCTCTCTCGAAAAACTCGCGTGGTTTGGCAGCTGCAAATAACACGACTGAGAGGCATGTCGTGTCGCACGAGCGAGACAGCCAATCGGCATCTCGGACAAGCGACAGCAATAATTCGGGACTTTCGACCATCGACAAAGTAGCGGCAACAAAACTGTGATGAATAAAATCAGGACAAGAATTTATAATCGAGCGAGATACTGTCGGGATCAAATAACGTGTATCTAGAAATCCGATACCCGAACGGTCACCCTGCGAGATACAGTCTAAAAGTCTTCTCTCTAGCCGAACGTGCACACCAAGGCTTGTTTACAGTCAATTCTTATATTTAAGGACCGTCTTAAAAATCTCTTGAAATATTTCGTAGTCAGTCAAGTCATCTGTACAGCATCCGTGCGGATCATTTTCTGTCTCGATACTTTTTGAACGTGTATCCAAGACAAAATTCTAGCAACTACATCAGGACATGTGCTTAGATGGCGTTCTTCATTAGAATAAAATGTTTCTAGGCGCAGACCGCGGCACACTGCAGGCTTGATACATCGCCTGGCGAGGCGAGGATTTGTCGCGCCGGACCGACAATACCGTAAAAGCGAGGCCGCGATTGACCCCCGCAGAGTGGACTTACCTGGGGGACAGTTGCACTCGGAGATGTCGCGCTTAGGCCTGAAGACCGCGCCGGAGTCGTCGAGCCGTTGCATCTGCCGCAGCTGCTCCTGTATCTCCGCCTTGACCCTCTGCAGCAGCGGCTGGACGTCCATCGGCGTGGCGGCGGCGGCGGCGGCGGCGGCGATGGGGTCGCGGACGCGCGGATCCTGGCAGCGCGCCTCCAGACTCGCGATCCTGGACTCGAGGCCGAGCTCGCGGTAGAACAGCACGCCGGAGAGGGAGAAGCTCGCCAGGCACAGGGCGCACAGCACCCAGTTGAGGCCGACGGTGCCCGCGCGCAGGGCCTCGTCGCGGAACTTCCGCGGCATCGACGCCTCCAGACAGGACGGCGACGATCCCTTGCCCGGCCCCGGGCGGCCCGGCGGCCACGACTCGGCCGCCGGCTCCGTCTTCATCGCTGTCGCTGTCGTGTTGTCGCGCACGCACGCACGGCACGGCACGGCACGGTACGGCACGGCACGGCACGGCACGGCACGGCACGGCACGACACGGCACGGCACGGCACGCACGACACTCGCGGGGCTACCACCCGGCTTGGCTCCGGTTACGAGCGCTTGACGAGCGTCCCTAAGCGGCGCGGCGCGTCATAACCCGCGCGACGCACGTCGATACACCGTCGCGCGTGGCCGTGCGGAGGGACGGATGATAAACAGCGGATACGACGACCGTTACAGACGTCGCGGCGTCATCGTCCATCTGGAGTGCATCCTCGCCGCTCGACCGTTTTTCTCGATTAATCGCGGCGCGCGCTCACCACTCACTTCGATCCCGCGATTATCGGCACGAGGGATCGGTACGACGCGCGCGGACGGACGGACGGGCGGGCGCGCGCGCGCGCGCGCGTTCCCGCTCGGTGCGAAACTGCCGGCCGCGTACCTCCGCGCGTCACGGCCGCGGGCCCGCGCACTTTTCACTCTTCATCGGACGACGAGATGCCCTTCCCACGGCGCCGATCGCCGTCTCCTCCCTCGCCGTCTTCCTGTTTCCCTCGCCGGCGCGGAAACGCGGGCGGTCGAGCGGGCGAGAACGCGCCGTCCACCGACGGCGGCAAACTTCACGGCGATCGTCCGGAACGAGATTCGGAATCTCGACGGAAAGACAGAAAAAAGAAGAGAGAGAGAGAGAGAGAGATATGAGAAAAGGAGAGAGAGAGAAAGAGAGAAATGCCGCGCGATAGCAGAGCGAAATCGTCGTTCGCGTTCTCGCACCTCTCGCAGCGCGTCGGCCGTTACGAGGGAGAGAAGGACGGGGCGGCGCGCGGTACGAAGCGCACGGTGTGGCGTTCGCGGTACGACTGGATGTGGTGGGGCGACGCTGCGCCGCGAGGACAGAGGGTTCGCCGCCTCGGGGGCGCTCGGCCGCGCTCGGCCGTGCCCGGCGCGCCTCGGCCCGCCGCGCGCCGCGCGGCGCGCAACCACCAACCACTCCGCTCGGACGGGCCGCCGTACGCGCACGTACATACGTACGCCACGCAGGACCCGTTGCCTAACCGGCGGCGACCGCTCGACCCGCGAATCGGCCCCGCTTCCATTTGCACTGATTTCGCCCTCTCCCGCGTTCCGCTCCGCGCTGCGGAGAGCCGCGCGCTCTCGCCGCCTCCGCTCGCCGGCCCTAAGCGAGATTCGACGGAGAGAGAGAGAGGGGGAGAGAGAGAGAGAGAGAGAGAGAGAAATGGAGAAGCGAAACGCGCCTCTTTCGGTCTCTCCTCCCGCCTTTATCTCTCCGCTCGTGTCCATTATCCACTCGGATTACACACCGGAGGATTCCGCTTTCCTACGCACGTAAACGGCTTTAACATCGGGAGATTGTTTTTTGTCCCCATCGTCCTGTCCCGCCCGAGCTGCCCGCCGGCCAGTTTCCACGAACGCGTGACGAACGCTCGCCCATCCTCATTGTTGGCTCTCAGGTATACGTTTTTCTTTTCTCTTTCCTTCTTTTTTTATTGTTACTCGCATATTTACGGTCCGTTTATCTCCGTGGACTTTTGCTCTCCTCGGGATCGGACCGTTGACGATAGCAAGGACTTTTTCGTCTTTGTCTATGATAAATTCTTTGCGAGCGAAGTGCGACTAGCGAGGTTTGAGCCTCCGATAAATTGCGCCGGCGATAATTCACTCGTTATTTTTGTAAAGGGAGAAACTAACGGCGATGGACGAGACGCGATTCTTCTTTTCTCGTTTTAAGCGTCGTCTACAATAACCGGCGTAAGCGTGGAGTAAGAAGAAGTAAGAAAACCTAACCTTTACCTTTCAGTGTAAAAGCTAAAGAATAGACATAATTTTTTTAAATATTTGTAGCACTGGTCGAACTACGCTTTAATTCGCCGCGAGTAAGCGTCAGAGCTGAAGTAGGAGTAGGAAATGGAAATGATCCATTTCTTTACTCCTACTCTTACTTCTTACGCCAAGCTTACTCCACCTATTGTAGACGACGCTTTATAAACGCGCACCTTCTCCGCAACAATCGAAAATCTAATAGCGAATTCGGTCGCTCGCACCAGTGCGCACTGAGCGCACACTAATAGCCGGTTCGATTGGTTGCACTAGTGCGCACCGAGTGCACACTAAGCCTGGTTTTCCAGCCGATTCTTACACTTGAAGATCATCTGAAATACCTCTTGCAATATTTCTTGTCCAGAAAAATGGCCCGTACAACGTTTATATGGATCGGTTTTTGACTAAATATCCTTTGAACGTGTACTTAGGGCAAAGTTAAACGTAAAAATTGATTATAAACAAGCCTTACAGCGAATTCGGTTGCTTGCGCCACTGTGTGCACGCTAATAGAGTTTTTCATTGGGAAAAACTAGTGCAACACTGGTGCACACTGAGTGCAGTTTTCTTGTTCCACTGCGAAAATCAGTTCATATATTTTCAGTGTTTAATGTTCTTCTGACAAAACTAGTGCAAGAAACTTGCACCGAGTGCAACTTCTTCTCCACCGTCTTTAAAGACGGCGGAAGACCGGTACAAATTGAAATTGTGGTTGTGATTACGTTTAAGGTGTGATATTACGTTAAGGTATGATATTCACATTTTTCTAATTAACTTCATAACAACGATATTGTACTGAGTTTTTTCTGTTGTAACACTTTCACGTTTAAAAATCTTGAAAATTTTAACAATAAAATTAAGAAAAATATTATTGTAAAATAAATAATTTTTAAGAAACATACTGTTTGCTATACATATATGTGTGCTTTTACTATTATAGGTAAAGTTATAAAAAAATGGATAATACTAATAAAATAGGATTAATTGAGAGAAAATTCACTTTAGTCAAATTTCATTATATTCTCACGAAAATATTTCCACAAGAGACATATTTTTACCTTTTACTGACTTAACATCGTTATTTCCCACACATTCAATATCAATAGAAAAAACTTTATTATTTATTTGAAATAACAACGCGTTATCTGTTTTCCATTTTTTAAACTTTACTTGCAAAAGTCACAATTTTTGTTCATAAGCACACGCCGTTATGAAGTTATCGTAACAGTGTACATGGTGCATATAATATGTGTGTTCCACTGAACCTGCACTATTATTGCACTAGTACAGTTTTTATAGAAACCTAGCGCTGGTGCTGCACCAGTTTTCCCAGTGGAAAACGCTGTAAGGCTCGTTTACAGTCAATTCTTCTATTAAACTCTCGTCTCAGATATCTCTTAAAATATTTTTTCGCCAATACAATGATCTGTAAAGCATCCGTGCGGATCTTTTTTTTTAGTTAATACTTTTTCAATACGTATTTAAGACAAAGTTAAATATAAGAATTGAGTGTAAACAAGCCTTAGTGTGCACTCAGTGCGAGCAACCGAATTCGCTACACTGAGAGAAAAGTGCGTAGTATTTGCGACTATAATTGCATAGTAAAATAATTATAGTCAGGAATATCATTTTTATAGTAATTATCACTATAATATTAGTAATAACAACCACATAGTCATAGTGATGCCAACCAGCATAAAAATTTTACTATTATTTATGAAGCTTATACCATTATTCTGGTAAAATATTAAGATGGTGAATAGTAACTAAATTAACTAGTTTTATATAGTAGGTGCAAGTACAATAATAGTAAATTTAACTATACTTTCTATCATCCACTTTACTATTCGCATGGTAAACAAAAGTGAAGTGGTTCGGAATGTCTTCACTAGAGGGACGCGCGGTACAAGACTCTCTCGTAAGTAAAAAACCGCTTAGGGTGTTATAAATACGGATAAGTTACGCATTCGTATAAGATTGCTTATCTTTTCTTTGAAAGATGCTATCTTGTACTATTCTTTATGAGTGCAAAGTGATGTAACCAATGAATATAATGAAATTACTATTACATATAGTTATTCGAAATTTTATTTGTGGTTGTTATTGCAATATTTATAGTATACCTAACCAAATTAAAAGCTCGTTTTGGTTTGTGACAACCATATCATAAGTTGCATGGAC
>NW_011967212.1:1785146-1799857 GCF_000949405.1 Vollenhovia emeryi | reverse complement strand
GGTCAACCATAACTTACGTAGTTGGAAGAATTATAAAAATATGGCTGGCTCCAAAAATGACTATAAATTATAGTGAGATTGTGGTAACTGCAACTATTTTTTTCTCTCAGTGTATAAGGAAAGGCGCGCGAGTTTTATACACGCGATTGAAGATATTTCTTCCCGGAGAGATCGTCCTTTACGGTCTCTCGCACGATATTCGCCAATTGAAATCGTTACCACCTCTGTTCTGACGAACGTTTAATATTATCCCGGGGAAAAAATTTCAACGCGAGGACGGAATTTGAAACGCAGATGTTCGCGAGAAGTTTTACGTCTCTGTTTGTTTATAAAATCAGCAAGGACCGTGTCCCCGCGAGCGTACTCCTCCAGATTAAGAATGTCTTAACGTGCGTTTTTCAAGCGATACTTCCGCGCGTTGAATTCTTTTACGAAATTAAAAAGGCGACGACACGGAGAAACCCCGGGAGTAACGCGATTACGGCCGGCTCGCGAATTAACAAGGACACTGATATTGAAATTGGACGTGCCGTCTCGGTGTTTGCGAGGATTTTTTAATAAAATAACCGGCGAGCGAGAGTCCCTCGCATTTGGAACGCGGACCGCGAAACGAGCCTCCGCATCTCCGCGTCTCCGATTCAATAAGATGAGATTATTGTCGATTTATCCTCTCCCGTTGTTATCTCGACATGGAGCCAGTGATGCCAGAAGCGAGACGCGGCCCCGTCGGAGGGGTTGACACACGCCAATCAGTGTCGCGCTCAACGCACACGGACGTGGCTCTTCTCCGCGCGTGTATCCCATCCACTTCGTGCCGGACGAGGCCGCGTCTTATTTCTGGCATTGCTGTATAGAACGACGCGATGAATTAGAAATGTATGCAGCCGCTTATAGTCTTCGTACAGTCCCGGGCTTCGATCGTGCAAAGTCTAAATAAGGAACGGGGTCTCGAGCGACGGTCCGCTCCGCGAGTTTTATCGAATCACGGCGTTTACCTTCTTATGCGGGATCCTCTGAGAGGAAAGACAAACCAGCCGGCGCGCGAACGGAAAGAGTGCTCCGCGCATTCATTTGTTTAGCTCGTCAGTGACGAAGCTGCAGCTTCGCGACTCGGCGAAATTTTGATCGAGGCACCTTTTTACCACGTTTCTCCGCAGCGCACTTGGAGATGTACTCGCCGCGAGCGGTGAACTGTTCGCGCGACGACGTCTGCAACGCATACACCCTTGGTTTCCCAGTGTTTATATTTCTTATGTACCTCGAAGCGTTATCCGTCGAAGAATAATATTAAACTCATATTCCGTTGCGCGCTCGCGAGCAGCGTCGTCTCGAAAAGAATATTTGTTTTGACAGTCCTGAAGTGCCGGAGCGTCGCGAGCGAATGTCCATCCGCGAGCCGGGTTTCATATTATTGTAATATCTCGGACTCCTTTAAGCGTTAGAACACGCGCCAGCTGACGCTTTTTCAACTCGCGGCGTTTCCCCCGTCTCGGAATTGACGTTTCGCTCTCGACGGCATTATTAGATCGCCGGGGATAAAAATCTGAAAAGCTTTGAAATATCGAGCTCTACAAGTTTCTTGCCGCTCGTAAATCCAATAACGGAATATTTGCCCGTCTCATCATTCCCGAGTTGGGCGAGGAGCGAAAGAATTGTCCCGTTCCTCTCGTTTTACCTCGCGGTGCGTCTGCGATTCCGCGCCGCGGCCGCGTCCGTCGCCGGGCGATTGTTACGTCCTGCCTCGCGACAGGGTAACATTCTCCCGGCTCTCGTCCTCGACTCTCGGCGACTATTAATTAGAGACGGTACCGAAGGTAGCGCGACGCCCCGGGCTAAGACCACGTGAATTCCCGTCCGCTCGGGTCCGTCGCCCTTGCGAGTTGCTCGCGCATGCAGAAGCTTAATTCGTTTAATTCGAACGCGAGGGTATTTCGCGCTCGGTCCTCGCCGAGCATCTTCCCGGGACCTCGGGCGGTCGTTTAATTCAACTGCATAAATCGGCGGCGTAACGAAGCTGTTATTCAGGCCCGAGAGCGAGAGAGAGCCTTAGGCTGGTGGCAGAGAACGATATGTAAACGCTTAAGACTGCCTCTGGGCCTAAGCAGAAAGATCGTCGCAAGTGTTTACAATTCCGTAGTGAGATTAAGATGTAAGATTTAAGAAAATGTCCCATTGCATTCGATTGTGATAGGTCGCTTTCTTAAATCTTACGTCTTGAAGATCTCATTGTAGACGCCACGTAAGACGCAAGTCGATGTCGGAAGTCAACGCACAAAGAATTGTCATAGACGTACATACGTCGCATTCATCGCATCGCAATTGTCTACGACTGTTCTTTGTGCGTTGACTTAAGTCTCACTACAGAATCGTAAACGGTTACGACGATCTTTCTGCTCGAGCCCTTAAGGCCGAATCAGACTAGAAACCGCCGACTCGGATTGGATTGGGATTGGCGATTGGCGATTGTCTTCTAGCCAAGGAGAGTTGATTAAATCGCTGCTTTGCTCTCATTGGCTAGAGGACAATCACCAATCCAATCCGAGTCGACAATTGCTAGTCTGAGTCAGCCTTAAGGCAGTCTTGGGTCCAGTTTCGTCAAACGTCGCTTACCTTTAATCTTGGTTCAATTCATGTTTGCCTCTTTCTAGGGTAACGGGTAGAAAGAGACGAAGAACGAATTAACCTTAAAGTTTTCAGCGACGTTGGTGAAACCGGACCTTAAGCGTTCACGGATCGTTCTCTGCCATCAGCCTTACACACGCGAGGTCCTTGGCACAAACATAAAATATTTTATACCCCTCGCGCGTAACACGTCTTTTACAACTTACACAGTCGATTCGCTCGCGATGTGGGACGCGCGTTTGCCGGCCTTCGTCCCGCCTCACCCCTCTCGCCGCCACGTAATTAGATAACGCGTCTGCTACTCATACCGAGCTGTTCCAACGCGAAACGCATCCGCGGAATCCGGGGCATTAAGTATCTCGAAATTCGGGGCGGCTGTCCAAGATTTACTCGTCGGCTGTTTGCGCAGTCTGAGGTTACGCCGGGTAGCAGCAATTACCAGACACCCCCGTATCAGGGAACATTGATCGGCGGAATCGATCGTATCCCCGCCGTTGTGTACACACACACGCGCGCGCGCGGCGGATACGTACAACGAGGACGACCCCTCGGTCACCATCACCCAATCGGCTGGCTAGGCAGAGGAAGTGATTATAGACTACATCCTGGAGCGCTCGCTCCGTGCACGCTCGCTAAATCGAATCGAATGCCGGCCGGGACGGCCGGCGTGTGCGAGGAAATCGTCGCGGGAGGCGAATCGATACGCGGGACGATACCGGACGAATCCGCTGTTTGAACGAATGTCCGCGGTAATCGTTATCGATGGGCGCTCGTCAACCTCGCGCCGACGAGCGATCGCCACTTGGACGTGCCGTGGAGAGCGCGTTTCCGCTTCCGCTTATTAATTAAATGCACACGAGCCTAAGTCGCGAGGGTGAAATTAATTAAAGCGGCGACGTCCCGGCACGAAAATTACGTCGAAACCTCTCGAGAGATACTGAGGGCGAGAAATTTTCTCAGTTGGAATTTTAAGAGACGATTCGAGAACGTAAGGGAGAAAAGATAGATACGGATATCGCGCGCTGTTTGGAAAAGAGGAGACGTTCACGACTCGACAGTCGATCGAGAGTGTTTGTCGAAAACGCTGTATACCAAGATTGTTTCGAAGAAGACTGTCCAATGTGCGCGATCGATCGCGCTCTCTAATTAACACGTAGCCGCCGAGATAAGTCCTTGTCAGAGCGAGGATCCTTTACGATCGTAACGCGAGTCTGTTCGTCGAGGACGGAGAGAAAGCGCGTCGCGCCCGAAGAGAAAAGGCCGCGCGCGGCACCGGCACGTTTTCGACGCACTGCACGCGCCGCATTCCAATCTCCTATCGCCGTCTCGTCCCGAATTCACTCGGGGGACCATCCGACTCGTTTCTCATTTTCCCAGACATCGGCGTACGAGCGGCGTCGTTCCGTAAGGATAAGGACATTCCTCCCGACGTCGATATATCTCGCGCGTCGGCCGCCGCGGCCACTTGCTTACATACGCTTAATGCCTCCAGCGTGCTTCTTTTATCTCTCGCAGACCGGACCAACAAGCGGGTCTTAAGTACGGACAAATTGCTCGGGAGAGAGAGAAGTCATCCTCTTACCGCTCGCCGCACTAATCTCTGGATTTCCGAAACGTCTCGTACACGACTCCTCGACAGGAAACAGCCAGCGAACATGGAATTCCTCAGCCCTCTCCCATTAATTCCCATCTCTTACTTCCTTGCTCTTGGCTCCTGCTCTCTTATCTCTTGCTTCTTGCCACTCTCGTATCTTTTTGTTTTTCCTCTCTCTCTCTTTCTCTCTCTGTCGCTCTCAGTTTCTAAAATCCGCGTCGAATTACACAACGGAGAACGGAATTGGAACGCGCTTGTGTGATGGAAATTGCGGCCGTATACCGAGAGATGAGAGTAAACAAATGTTTTCCTGTTTGTTTATCCTATACGCGAGAGGGTCGTTAACGTTGTACCAACGAAATCAATTATTTACTAAGGAACCGCGTGGGCAACGTCGCGCGTTCCATTCAGGTCTCTTCCGGCTGCACTTGCGGCGGCGTCTTTCCGGTTAGAGTTGCGCTCTCCGCGGCTCCAATGAACGGCATTACTAGAGACCCTGTAATCAGAGATTGACCATAAGAGTTCATCAAATTCCCGCGAGTGAGATAGCCTATATTTTGTCTCTTACTCGCAGGAATATGACGAACTCTTATGGCTAGTCTCTGATTACGGGGTCTCTAGGCATTACTAGAGACCCTCTAATAAGAGTTCGGCCATAAGATAGCACGCTATGATTGGTCCGCCATTTTTTTTCAATTCGCGCCAGTTTTTTAAAGCTTCTACTGGTGAAGCATAATGAATTAGTATTTCAAATTAGTATTTCTTAAAATTTAATTCTTATTATTTAAAAGTTATGTGAATATTATCCAATTATACAGTTTTTCTAGAATACTTTCTCATATGTGAGAATGCAAAAATTTTTCCACACAAGTGTATTATTAATTCCATAATTGTAAACATAAATAATAAATCATTCCCATATGATAATCGTATTCCATAAATATAAGTATATTAACATAATATTTTGTACTAATTTATGTATTTAATTAAATTTTGTAGATATAATTATTCAAATAGTACATGCATAATATATAAAATTAATACTATTAATAAACTATTGGTAAATATTAAAAAATAATTTGACTTCGCATACATAAGAAATGTTTATCGGGGGTCCAATTTTTTCTATTCATATTTTCTACCCATTGGGCCCGACGTTTTAAATCTCTCGGGAATATTTTCATAATCTACCCTTTTTTTGGCGAATTATTACAAAAGGCTGCTACGCATCCAATCATTGTTACTGTACATAAATACGCTTTGGGGTTCTGACGTGACGCCAGAGTGAGATAGCACATATATATCTCTCTCTTGCAGGATTTTGAAGAAAAATGGCGGATACTAATCTAATTCTCGTTGTGGCCATACTCTTATTAGAGGGTCTCTAGGCATTACGAGTCACAATGGGGTTCGCGACGGGGAGAAGGCAGCTCCGTGCAACGTGTGAAGATCGGGCGAGATCGGGAGAGCGAAAGTCACCCGGCGGGCGCGACGAAAGCACCTCGTTGAGAGTCGCTGCGCGCTTTTTCGCCGTAGGAGGGTGAGCGCAGCGTGCGCCGCGCGATTAAAAAATCATTGCGGCCGATGCCCTCTTCGCGGCATGCCGGTCGTCGGGGCGCGGTGCGTGTGCGTTAACACCGCAGACCGGGGCGTTAGAACCCAAGTTCTTCTTCTTCCTCGTGTATCAGGCTTGAAGCCTGTTTTACCCAGTTCGTTCTGGTACTTTGAGCATCTTCGGTTGGGCTGCTAACCCTTGCCGAAGGAAACCTCCAACCTGGAGTGCAAGGGGGTAACCACTTAATGTAACCATGGAACAGTGTCTCCGAAATTATTATGAAATCCTTACGAAATCTCCATGTACCTAATTGTTTTGCCTTCATTTTCAAGTTTCTTCACTTGTTAGATAATGAACATTAAATTTGGACATTTCATCAACTTGTTTTCATCTTCCCAAAAACTTTACTTCTTTTAGTGAATATCCAAATATATATCATCAGTTCACGCCTATAAGCGCGTATTATTGTTTTTATAATAAGACTGAAGTAGTTGCTGTTAGGACAGTGAGTTGATACACCTTTGCGCGCAAATTTAGAACAAAAAGTAGATACAAAATTACTTTTCGTTAAGACCACGGTTAGACTGGTGGGAAAAGTGGGAAGCAAGGAAACACATTTTCTACCTAACCGAATGCTACAATCTTAATTGAAATTACCTCTGCAAGTAACTACTTGTCAGTAAAATGAAAAAGATATAATGTTTTGAGGAAATCTAACAGCTCTTAACAACGTCGCCTATTTTTAAACGTGCATGTAAGAAAATTATTTGCAATTGGATGAAATTATTTGTAATCAGGTGAAATCGTATGAAATCTAATGAAATCATGTAATGTCGGTGGGACAACATTTTAGCTAGTGGTTACCCCCTTGCTGGAGGACTATGTGTGGCAGGATACTCTCGGTGGTTGCCACTTTTCCCCCGAGAGGTAGCGTCCGAAAAAGCCCGCGGTGTCCGCGGCTGGATTTGAACTCGGACTTTTCATTTGTTTACTAAGCGGCGCATATTTCTCTGCGCCACGCTCGCCACGCGGCCCAAGTTCTAGTTCCGAGAAATGTGTAGCCAGTCAGCTTGCAGCTATTTCGTAAGAGCTGCGACTGGACCAAGTTCCAGCATCGTGGACACAGGCCTATACGTCTCGCGTGCGCTCGCGGCCGCCAGGAAGCATGGCGCAGCCGGTGACGAGACCTCTCCGCGCCGCGCCGGAGCGAAAACGTGCCTCTCGCGCGGGCGCGGGGGAGGAGGGTGCAACGACGGAAGGGATGATAGAGAGGAACGGGGTGGAGCGGCGAGAGGGAAGCCGGTTATATACCGGCGCGCGGCGGACACGTTCGTCGCGCTGAAGCAGCCTCTCATTTCAAGGGGGCGGGGGGGGGAAGGGGTGAATCCCGGAATCCAGCCCCCGCGCGAGTACGTCTGCACGTGCCGAGGGAGGAGGTGGCGGGCGGGGATCAGGGCGACGAGCGGGGTGCGGAGTCAATGCGCAGTTTGTATTCCGCTCGGCGGAAAAGACTCGTTCGTTACACAGGCCGACGCACTCGCCGAAACTCCGCTCCTCGTCGCCGACGTCCGCGTCGCCGTCGGATTCACCCTCGCCGGCTTTATATTCATGACGACGCCGCGCGCGCGGAGAAATACGAACTGCGAGCGCGATGTATTAATTTCCCGTTAGAATCGCGACGATCTCCGACCCCGCCGTTTTATATAAATCCTCCCGACGCTGCCCCTTTTCGCCTCGCCGCGCTCTTCTATCTCTCGTTACTCTCCTTTAGAGACCCTGTAATCAGAGACCGGCCATGAGAGTTCGTCGAATTCCTGCGAGTGAGAGAGAAACATAGGCTATCTACGATCGCTACGAGTGATCGTAGCTATGTTTCTCTCTCACTCGCAGGAATTTGACGAACTCTCATGGCCAGTCTCTGATTACAGGGTCTCTACTCTCCTTACTGTCGTCTCTCTCGTTACATCTCGGGAGGGGGGGGGGAGCGATTACTTAGCAGTTGTTTTCGAGATATCTCGAGAGCAGCCGCACCGCTATTTCCATCGAGGTGGAGGGAGGAATGCGCGAAAAATGATTTTCGAGGTTTACAAAGCGGCTGCAATCGCCGAAACAAATATTCCCTACGAAAATCAATGAAAAACACGGATCGTCACGTGTTTGCGGGGTTATCGGAATTCTCCCCTCGTTATTTAACACGGTCGTTCGGTTGTCATTTTACATACAACGTTGCGCGCGTTAAATGCCGGGCACGCGCGCTTCACGATTGGCCGCATCGAGGGGAGTTCGTCGCTATTTTTTCCCCTCTTTTTCCCGTCGTTTTTCCGTTCGCTTCTCAGCCAATGGGCCACGGGACGGGAAATAAAATACGACGAGAATGACGAAATACTGTACGTACGGGCGCGTCGCAGCCTGAGACAAGGTGGCGCGAGGGCCGGGGGAAAACGGGATTTCAATCGCTTCATTTGATTTTACGACGACGCCGATCGCCACGTCGACGACGCGGTATCATGAGTGCCCGGGAAGAAATGCAATTTCGTGTTTGATGGCCGAGTTCCCGCGAGTCAGCGCCAGCTAGCATAATCCTTTCGATGGCGGGTGTCGTAGCGAGAAGCGATAAAACGACGGGAGAATCGATTAGAAACAGATCGAAAAGTATTTTACTAAATAACTCTCTGAAAGAGAGAGAGAGAGAGAGAGAGAGAGAGGGAGAGAGCAATTATAATAAAAAAATTACGATATAATTTCGCTCTCTGGCCTTAATACATTGTTGCGCTTTAATGTTTCACGTCGGTCTCGATGAAAGGACTTAACGATTTTTACTCTCGAAACTATTTGCGCAAAGTGACAGTGTTTTAAATTTATTGCTTTGACGCCAAAGTACGAATGTATAAAAATATACATATGTTTACGGTGGATACGCGGACAAAACGGCACGCTGTGAAATCGTATGCCGCAGCCTTGCGTCTGCAAATTTCAGCCGTGTGAAAACAACGCTGTACGCACCCACAGAAAGGATTTCTGTTACTGAGACAAAAAATATTCTTGACGCATTTATACTTCTCACAACCTCATTTAGTACAAACTAAGACAATACCAAAATAAAATCAATAATTCTTATTCTCCTCTATCGAATTAAAAAAGATTACTATAATACATTGAGGCAAGAGAAACTTTATATATTCTTGCGTTTAGAATACATTTTCCCTCCATCTTACAACGCACGAAGTTGGCAGCGCGACATTCGACAGAAAGACGATACGTACTATCATTTTATTCTAGATTTTAGAATTTTTCATATAAGATTAAAATATTCCGTTCTCTACAATAAATACGATTGGCTATATCGATCCTATTTTATGATACATTGAAATGTAATAGCATTGGATCCGGAAATTTTTTCTGTGGGTGCGAGGCTGCCCGACGTATCGCGAGCAGAAGGCTCTATACGCGCGGAGAGGGGTCTCGACTCTCTTCCATTTCCTTCTTTAACAGAAGAGGAATAAAAATGAGGAAGTAACGGGAGGAGGCGGAAGGAGGACTTCTCTCGGATCACACACGGCTCTCTCCGGCGCGGCGCGAACAGCACGATTGTTTATTTTCGTGCGAACGATAGGCGGCGGGGCGACGCGGCTAATGTTAGGGTGACAGGACAAGTGGATACTTCCCTCTCCGTACGACCGGTCGCGGATGAAGAGGCGCAACGAGGGGTCTCGTCATCGTTATTGGCCGGACAAGGAGCGTGTGCGCACGACGGCGACTTGGTGCTTCCGAACTCGGATCGACGAGAGAGAGAGAGAGAGAAAGAGAGAGAGAGGGGGAGGGGGAGAGAGAGAGAAAGAGAGAGCAGACGCTTCCCGGATAAAGGCCCGGAGGGACGAGGATAAGCGAATAGCCCCCTCGGAATACCAATGGCGTACTCGCCGGAATCGAGTTTTCGAGAAAAACGGCTTTAAAGTTGAATGCGGCGGAACGAGGCGAGGAGTATCCCTCTCGACGGAAACTCCACACACCCTCGGGGCGTAGCGAGTCCCGATTTCTTCGCAGACGGCATGGTCATGGTTGTTAGGGGCAAAAAAAAACATAATATACCGAAAGTTGTCGTAGCTGGAAACTCTCGTATCGCTTCCTTGATATTTTACCCGGTAAAACCCGGCCGATTTAAATTCCAAGGGAGAGATTAGCCCTCGCGACAGCCGATCGCCTTCCAAGGGACAGCTGCGCGTTCATTTCCTTCCTGCTCCCCTCGCGATCGCGTCGTGCAGCATCGCCGTAGGTGGAACAATTATAACAAAGAGAATAAACGGTACAAAGTGACGCACACGCCATTGCCATTCTAAGTTACTTCAACGAAAAATCGCGTTCTCGCCATTTCTCCTTCTTTTCTCCGTCCCTCCACCCCTCCCCGTCCGCCAAGAGAATCTTAGAAACAGCTGACGGCGGTTACGAAATTAAGGAGATTACCCTCGGCACGTCCCGAATACTTCGTCGTCTTCGTGCCACGCGGATTACCGGGGCTTCTTTCCTGGTCGTCGACCGAGTCATCAGAGCAATCGGTCATCAAAATGATAGATGTTGCTCAGCATTAGATATTCAAGATGCTTCGCGGAAACTTCACGGGAACTGAGATCGTGGTTCCTTCCTCGAGCGCGCGTGCTTTATTATCAGAACTTACTGTTACGGGTCAGAAAACGGATACCACGAAGCAATTTACGATAATTAGGTGCCTCTCTCTCTCTCTCTCTCCCCTCCCCCCCCTCACCCCTTCACGAGTTCGCTAAAGTCGTAATTGTCCCGCTCCAGTTGTTGCCTCCACAAAGGTGTCCCAGATAACGTAATTCACGTTTAGATTATTTGAGAAACTCGAGATTGAATTTTCTTGGGCGAGAGCTGCAGCGCGAGAGATTATTTCTTCTGACCATTTAATATACCTGATATACACGTTTTTAACGGCGCTACGCTCGCCATTAACAAATCTCTCCTTTCGCAAAAACTTTCCTCCTTTGTGCCACGCTTCTTGTTTGCGCGATTAAAGTCGCCGGGAGATTAAGACTTCATTTATTCCGGGACTCACACACCGCCAAGGCTCTATTCCGCCCGACCGTAATTTCCAATCGCTGACAGCTCGAGGACTATTCATTCCTCGACTGTCGAACAACCGCCATTCTTTTTACTCAGGACTCCATTATCTACCGCTTGGAAATTTGCGCGATTGGCCGAAGGGGCATCCTGTACAATGCGAGCTTTCTATTGCCCTCGCTCCGGAATTTATCGCGTCGAGAACGTCTCGAGCGCTCGCGAAAAAGGGGGGCAAGTGAAATAAACAGCCGTTCGAACGAGGAGCCCGTCGGCGCGGTCCGTGGCCGACTCGTGGCCAAGTCGAAGTGCCTTGTCGATTTGGGTCAAGCACCCGGTCCGCTTGACGAAGCCGCTCTCGTAAACATCTGCGAGATATCGTCTTCCGAAACGATAATGCTACACCCTGATCGCCGTCGCGGCGAGAAAGACGTCGGGCCCGCGTCTGGCGTCGAGGCAATAATCAAAGCGTCTCCCCTCGATATTTGCTGCGATAATAATCGAGGTATCACCCGTTTACGGTTATTGCTTCGTAACTCGACAACGGATATGTTTGATGATGGAATTCTTACCGAGTGATTTTCGTCTTGTCACTTGACTTTTTTTATATCTCTCTCTTTCCCTCTAAGAAACGACTGGGTCGTGCGATAGATACGACTCACTTTTATTCTGTATTCATGTGTCTGCTAAAATTTTCATGCGGTAATAAGAGAATATTTCGTACGTGGAATCGAATTTTTTATCCGAGAACCTTGACCGTTAAATTCTAAGTAATCTAGACGCCTCGGGTCTATCGATGTCCTTACTTTTAATAATTGATGCTCTCCAATCAATTCTTTTTCTTGGAAACAGTTAATTACAAATATTCAGCCGATTAAAGTTTTACACTAAAAAGCGTGAAATATGAAGTCGATTTGCGTTTAAATAAATTAGAAAAGAAGAACGAAGATTTAGCAAGAAAGGCTTGTTGTCTATGAATTCTTATGTTTATTATCGTATATTAATTTACGTGGTAATAACATAATTACACTGTATCGTATCACTACACCATACGCTGTAATTCCACGTCTCTCTCTTTCTCTCTTTCTCTCTCTCGCTCGTAATTTCTAAAAGACAATCTAACATGCTGTAAGCTGCGAAGCTTCCTCGAACTGCTGCGACGTGTCGCAGGGAAAGGTTTAAATATAAACGTGAGAGCTTCACGGAAGTTTCTTGAAAATGACGCGGACTTCGTGCGAGGAACAATTTCCTGAGTTTAGAAGCGTGTCGGAACCAAAGGCGTATGTTGCATAGACATGCACATCCCGCGAGAGGATATATAAGGGAATGCTCTTACACCCTGTTACATGATAGCGGAAGAAAACTCGTTTGAAAGCTATTTTGCGCTAAGAAGCTTGAAGGTCGAGAGGCTGATGTGAAATGTAAATTACATTAAAATTCGAAATTTATACACAGAAAAAAAGTGTCAGATCAACTCTTATATACTCAAATTAACGCGTCTATTGTTTTGTATATACGCAACAACCTACAATCTTCTTAGAAGTATTTAATAATCCATTCCAATAATATTACAAGAATATTCTTCAAGAATATGCACAATTATTTTGACAATAAAATCATTTTAATCGGTACGATCTTCGATTTGAAAATATGTTATTTTCTATCCAATTCTGTTTCCTTTCCATATAAGAGAATTATTCTTAAATAATGAGCATATAATATTTTTCTTGATTGAATTATATGAAATTGCTTCATTCAAATAAGGTTTTCTTTCTTTAACGCAATATAATCTCATTTCAAGATTTTTACGTTGAAACTAAACGTCTTTTCAAAAGAAGAATATTCTTCAAGACTACATGAAATTATTTTGACAATAAAATTATTTTAATCGTTATAATTTTTGATTTGAAAATTATTTTCTATTCACTACTGTTTCTTTTCCATTTCAGAAGATTATTCTTAAATAATAAGCTTATATTTTTCTTGATTATAAAATTGTTGCATTCAAGTAAGTTTCTCTTCCTTTAACGCAATATAATCTCATTTCAAGATTTTCACGTTGAAACTAAACATATTTCCAAAGGAGTATATTCTATTTTTCTGTGTATTCTAATACAATTTAACAACGCGTTTTCATATCGTACAATTTCATAACGTGTCGCGACACACGGTAAACAACGAGAAACCAAAGTCAGCTCTTTGTTGCGAGATATATACACAACGATTTTACAGAAGCGAGCGGAGATAGAAGGTGGAAAAGTGGCGAGTCGCCGCCTCTGGTAACGCCGTGGCGGAAGGGGTGAAAAGTTGCAGGTAGCTTTTTCGCATTACGCGACGCGCATAGTTTGTCGCGTCTCGCGACCAGGAATAGAAACTCGCGTGGTCTGACCAGGCTCTATCTGGACGTCACGCTGCCGTATAACGTCGTCGCCTTTCGTCGCGCGTTATCGCGAATGCGGGATCTGTGTTTCCCGTTGACGAGCGCGACCGGCCGTTATTCCGCCTCTTAGTCACCAACGCCCGTGTACCACCTACTCGTCGACGGGGTTAAATCGCCCCGATGGCCAGTCTCTCTCTCTCTATGCATGCAGGCGTCGATGCGGTCACGATATACAGAGTATTAGGGCGGAGAGTTTAGATGAAAATTTCAGATAAGACCGAACATGGATTGCCGTCGATGGGTTATCGGGCTTGTTAAACGGATGACTAAGAAAAATAATTAGTGATAACAACAGCAATATTTATGCCCTGTACAAAGGAGATTTTACAAATTTTAAATAGAGAACGAAGCAAGTGATACAAGCAAAAGGTGAGGCGCACACCAACATAAACTGCTGCCACGACCGAACATAGATTGCCGTCGATGAGTTATCGGGCTTGTTAAACGGATGGCTAAGGAAAGTAATCAGTGATGATATAACAACAGCAATAAGTTTATGCCCTGTACAAAGGAGATTTTACAAATTTTAAACGGAAAACGAAGTAAGTGATATAAGCAAAAGGTGAGGCACGCGCCGACATAAACTGCTACACAGTAAAAAATCGTGTGTTTAAATGTTAAAATTTTCTTCTGTTGCCAAGATTTGATTATTTCAATGTTAAATTAACATGAAATAGATACGTTATTATTTTCGTAACATTTTTATGTTTTATATCTATGTTAACGTAATAACTTGACACTTTATGTGCGTCATTTAAAAATTGAATATTATTCTGAGTTCTTTTAACACAACTATTTTACAAAATCAACCGAAACGTGCACTCTAAGAAATACGGATGTGAATTCTCACCAGTGGTGTGGAGTGAACACCCATACAGGTGTTTATATAATTCTCACCTTATCGATATGAAATCAACATTGCCTGGTTAGTGTGGAAAATTCACATTGCCAACGTGACCGATCAACAACGTGTACATACATACGATAACCTAAACACTGTAGCGATTGATTGTTCTATTATAGTTACGTGTGGCGTCGTCACGGCGGTCACATCGCATGTCGTGAAAACAATATAGCACCAAAGTTGACACCGTGTTTGTTGGTGCGAAAGATTTTCTACACTTTCGATGTTAAAATTCACACCGAGTTATTTAACTACGTGGGTGTGGTGAAAGGTCACACCACTAGTTTTTAGAGTGTGTAATATCGACGTTACTTAAAAATTATTTTAACTTCTAACTAACCGTTCGTATAGCTTACTTATCGTGTCTGTTTTTATTACATCACTTGGAGTTAAACAAGCGTAAACATAAATGTGAAGTATAGTATCAATTAATTAACATTGATAATTTGTCAAAAAGTAACACACACGATGAATATTATTTTAACTTAAACTTTAGAGTGGACTTCTTGGGACATGTAAAAAA
>NW_011967212.1:1769663-1784070 GCF_000949405.1 Vollenhovia emeryi | reverse complement strand
GAGGAGGCCCCCTCATCTTCAGTATTACCGTAAAAAATGTTAACGTTGACATTTTATCGTTTTACTGCGTACGAAGCTCACTCGCAACAGGAAATAGAGAAACGCAACACGCGAACGCGTAAGATGCGAGACAAAATTTGTAATGTAACACACAGAAAATCGAAAAGCTGTGACATCCCAATCTGAGAGGAAAGTAAAATAAAATAGAATACAGCACAATACGCGCACGCAAAATTATATCGAAAGGCACAACAGACGATATAGAATATATTTTTTTCGTTTTTTCGAGTTTCTTTGTTCGCGATGCCGGCGAACAATGCGAGAAGAGCTGCTGCTGAGCGAAAAGAGGAAAGAGAAGGTGAAGATTCAATGGAAGAGGGAAGTTGATTGAAATATTTGATTGCAGTGTAAGAAAAAGCAGCCTGGAACTTGTATGTACGATGAGAGAAAGGATAAGATATCGGCATATCGACGTATGAATGTTATAGGAATATCAGAAGAATAGGAGGTCAATTCTGTACCTTGCAACGTAGTGAAAATGCTAGCGGCTTTGTCTCATTTTAAGGGCACAATGAGAAAGAGACAAGGTTACTCACTTTTAGCATTTTCACTATAGTGTAAAGGATTGTCTACAATAGATGATGTAAGCCTGGCGTAAGAAGTGAGAGTAGGAGTAAAGAAATGAATCATTTCCATTTCTTACTCCTACTTCAGCTCTGACGCTTACTCTCGGCGAATTAGAGCGAGGTTCGACCAGTGCTATAAATATTTTAAAAAATTATGCCCGTACTTTAGCTTATACACTGATAAGTAAAGGCTAGGTTTTCTTACTTCTTACTGCTTACTTCCAATGTAGGCGGTCCTTTAGATACAGAATTGACCACCAGAATTCGAAATTTACGTAAGTACGCGATTTAATAAAAACTAAAGACTCCTAGTAACGAGCGAGCAGACTGAGAATTATTATTAAATGTAAATGTGAAAATTTCGCAAGAGAGAGATATTTGCTTAGAATACGGAGATTCCAGAGGCGCACGGGGAGACGCAGGGGAGATCCTTTTTCCGTACCAATGCGAAATAATTTACGAGTCGAGTCGCTTTAAATATCGCGTCACGCGACATAAGGAATTCGCGTTCTCTCTGCATCGCTGTCACATGTCTGACATTCGCCGGGAAGAATGACTTAAAAACATTCTGCACGAGAAAATACACGAGAGCATGTTACGTATCGTTTGAACGTCATATTTCACGGGGATTTGGAAAACGCATTTTCGTGGCCGCGTACGTCAGTGCGCGTCGCAAGATTCCGGCGCAAGACACGTGGTGCGGCGCTCACGCCAAAAGTATCGCTGGCACGCGATTAATGCCCTTCCGCAAATTGCCGCGCGCCCTGAAATTGCGGCAAATAGATCAATTTAACGTTATATTACAATCCGGGCGGTTCATTTATTACCACGATTTATCACGCGAATTATTGATACAAGATTATTAGTGCCGGAACGTAACGTATTGGTTCTCAACCTTATTATTATTCTCCCGACGTAATTACATTGCGTTATCCCTGAATGTCTACGCTAAAATATCACGGATATTTGTGAAATAGCGCCGACCTTGCGTCTCTAATAAACAAAAGCAGTACCTTCGCGTCTCTTTTTCTTGTCCGTCTTAAACAGGGTGTTATGTAATACCCGTTTCATCTCTTATTTACGGATAAAGCGGACTAGACTGAGTCGAAAAGTCCTCTACCATTTTGCAATCTTCGCAATGGTTAACAAGTTATTGATTATTAAAAATCGCTGTCTTAGCCCGGCCTACCGCCCAATTCAAGCGCGCGAAGAGATCCGGTCGGCCCGCGATTGGCGTTGCTAGGCGCGCGGGGAGTTGTTTATGACGGCAACGCCTAGCAATGCCAATCGCGGGACGACCGCATCTCGCCACGCGCTTGAATTGGGCGGTAGACCGGGCTAAGACAGCGATGTTTAATAATTAATAACTCGATAACTATTGCGAAAATTGCAAAATGGTAGAGAACTTTTCGACTCAATCTAGTCCGCTCTATCCATAAAGAAGTGAGGCGGATATTACATAACACCTTGAATATTTATTAATTTACCATATCATTTTATATACATATATGACATATATATTGTTATTTTACTTGGTTAAAGTCTATGAAAAATGTTACGACTGTTTTCACTTCTCTTTACGAGCATTTCTCCCGGAGAATTATTTTCAGCGCGCGCACACACAACGCAACGTACGTAACTCCACTAAAAGTTCATATCGACCCTGATCGAACTCCAGCAAAACTTTTAAAGATAGAATTTATTACATATAATGTACTAACGATTGAACTAACTTCTTTTGGACGTAAAATCTCGATATAAAATTTACTAGCGGCCGAGCCAATCGCCTTTCCCGATTCTTCCAACCGCGAACATCGCCGCAGCACCTTTTTACGTAAAAGCGCGTTACATCGCAGTCGTATTACGTGATGGTGAACATCAAAATTTGACGAAACGAGCGATGTCGATTTACTGCCAAACGGGAGAAACAGAGAGAGAGAGGCTGGTTATCGCTTGTACCGTATCCGCGCGTTATCGATTCCAGTGCGAATTGGGCACCATATGGCGGCGCTTTGAAGACGACTTTATATCGGCACGTCGTCGACCGTACGGTACGTTACACGTACGTATGTTGCGCGCGATGCATCGCCTTTCCACGTCGCCGCAGTGCCATTAGCCCGGAATTGCCGTGGCGATCGTTCGCCGCTGCACATCGGACGGCCGCGCGACGCTTTAAGTGGGTGGCACAGACGGCTCCGGCCTGAGTACTTTGTGCGAGAGCAAGGCGGAATTGGTTTAAGCCCCATTACACGTGGACATGTACGCGAGGCCGCGAGAGCATCGTGTACGACGACGGCATCGGGAGAATCGATCTCTCTCTCTCTCTCTCTCTTCCTCTCACTCACTCTCTCGGTTTCTCCCCGGAGATATTTCGCTCCGTGTACTCTCTGTTTAACGACTCTTGTCAGCGTATCTTAAAAAGCACCTCAAAATATCGTCCGCGATAGCCGCAGTGGCGGATTAACGCAGTACTTTGGATATACATAATCGGCAGTCGCGGTATTTCATTAGCTTATCATTACGGCGGTTATCTCGCGTGATTGCGTTTCGACGAGATGCCGACGAATATATCTTCTCGCTAGCGCGGCAGGGAATTTGTTTTCGCTCCTCCGCATCCCGCGCCTCCGGGAAGCCGCAACTGCGAAAACACCTTAAAATATTCATCCTCCATTCTTTGACGTTCGCTCGTTTCCCTATTCATTTGGCATACTCGTTATTTATTCTATCTCTTGATTCTTACTTCACGTTCAATTTCACATGTCCACCGCGCGTGTTTATCGCGACATACGGAGTGTACGGTAACCGTTTATTTATCGAAATTAAACTGAAAGGAGTGGAACGTTCGGCGTGCACATTTATTTCACGATACATTGAATATTTCGTGGCGTTGCGCGTCGTTTACAGCGCGCAAGGTCGCCCTATTGTTTGTCATTTACGTGACGGAAATCGAGCCGGCGGATACTAGCGAGAGCCAACTCGTCGCGCGTCGCGCTTCGAGAAAGATAGTCGCGGCAGTAAAAGCACTCGAAAATATCAAACACCTCCGGTTATTACAGTAAGCAGCCGGACCGCGCGATTAAGAATTTGAATATCGACGATCCTTTATCAAAGCAGTTATTTCGCGCGACTCGTTCACTTCTGTAAAGCTCGAAGCGATAAAGAACGAGAATTATAAATCATTGTCTGACGGTATTTACGGGCGACAATTATCTCCAATCTATCTCTCCATCAGCAATGCTGTTTCGGTATATCTCGTAGTGTGCTTTAAACTTTCATTTCAAGTGTAATTTGATTATTGCGAGATCGATAACGCGAAATAATTCACGGAATCGCCGAATCGGGTGATGAGAGGCCACGCTACATCGATCGAATTATATATTGATAATTGATTCGAAATGAAGGAGAAGGAATATTTAGCCTGTATTTGCTTTGTTACACGCATAATAAGACAATTCGCGTGAAGCTATACAGTTGAAAAATTTGTGTTAAATTTAACAGATATCACATGTCCCAAACGGTCCACATAATTTTTTGTGTTAATTTAACATAATAAAATTTGTGTCTTCTTGTTTAAAAAAATGCCGGTTAAAATTTGTGTGTTAAATTTTCAACACATAATTTAACATATTGCTCTTGTGTTAATTGACCTCGAATGTTAAATTATTAAAATAACTGAAAAGAAATGTTAAAACAACACAATGTGTACTTATTTTTTAATCTTACACAATGCATATGTTCTATATTATTAGTAACAAGATTTATCTGTTAAAATTCACAGAATAAAATGTTGATCTTATTGTATATAACATAAGTGAAAGTGATTTCGAACCGTCATTTGACTTAATTACACTGTAAAATGTAAAAATTACAGTTTTCAAAATTCATTTTGTCATTAAAAATATATTAACTTTACACAAAATTTATTTCACATTATTTTGAGATATATTTATTTTAAAACAGTTATAAGTATTTGCATTTATTATTTGTATTTATTTTAAAATTGTTATAAGTAACAATGCACTGATTGACTTTTAAAGAGTAGGCGATGGAAAATAGAAATATTAAGTATTATTTTATCTATATAAACAATATGGTTTCTTGTGATAATTTGAATATTCGCAATCTTATTGAGCGGAGCTTTGTACTTTTTCACGTTAGTCTTCCGCTGCGATAGGTATATAATAATGAAGTGCGCGTTGCATACGGTTAACGAGTGCCGCGCCAAGTACTGTGCAATTGTTTTATTCCGATGATTAGTACGCGCGATCGTAATTAACTGTGTTTTTCCGAGTGTTGTGTTACGCGAGTGCAATGAATAAATCTGAACGAGAGGAGGTGGAGGAGGCCTGGAAAAAATCCTACGCGATGGCGGAGCCGCTGTGAAGTGAATACATAATTATTTTCGAATTTATCATTTAGAGCCGCGCGGCAATTTATATCGAATATGTATCGCGTTACAAACTTAGACGAACATCTTTTGAAATTCTATTACCTTGGAATAAACGGGCTACAATAGATTATTTAATCTCAGAATTGGCATAACGACTCACTGAATGTACTACGTGAACGAACTTACAAATAAGATTTTCAGAAATCGCAGTTGACAACACCGTGAAGATACACAGATATTAATAACCTTATTTAATGAATTCTTTTATTGTGTATTTTATACCTAGATTTCAGTTTATTGAAAACGAGAAAAAAGAGGAGAAAATAAAATAAAATAAAATTACGTGGAGCGTAAAATACTGACATTTTTTGTAACAATATTCTTTCAAATTTAATTCCGTTTATGGTGTTTATCTCTCATGGATAGAACAAATGTTTACATGCTTTATATTTCGCAATTACATTATTTATGCAAAATAAATTTAAATTACCTATATAACGCAATTTCATTATTTATTCAAAATAAATCTAAATTACACGATGGGGAAACTTGTTAGTTTAACTGGGTTACGCTTTGTTTTTTTCCTCATTTTTTTCAAATAAAACGTGAAACTTAATCTCTCCATATTTTTGCAAGATTAAATATTACATGCATATATGGATCTTGGTATACAAGAAAGCGTAATTAAAAAATGAGTAGAAAAAATCGTAATATTAAAATAAATATTGGATAATTTATTTAATAAAATACGCCAGTGAATATTAATTACATCTATATTTTTATAATAATTCTATTCTCATTTGTCAAAGCTTATCCATTTTTATTGATAACTTCCTCAGTTGAACTGTAATTAAATTCTGGCTATTGAACTGTCTATGTTTCAAGATATAAAACTTTATTCCGAATATTTCATTTAATACGCTTCTTTTGTATACATGATTCAATGATTACAAATGTACCTACAATTTTTATCTCAAATATATTTTGCGTAATTTTCTTCGTGTTTACTCGCGTTATATATTGTACGTTTTCTGCGTTCCAAGAGATTCTTTCAGGAGACGCGATAAATCTATCTTTTTCTGACCCTCTTCCTCTCGGATACTTGACCATAGAATGACCGTGGAGAACGGAGGCGGAAGCGTGAGTTTAAAAGATCCCGACACGGAGGTCTCGGATAGCCGACATGTAATGCTCGACAATAATGCGATTGTTCCAAGTGGCTTTAATGCGCGCTTCGCGTGATGCTGCAGACCGACTCTCGAACGTGAAAGTGTATGGTCGGATTCTCGATATTACATTGCGGCGCAAGATGACAGTGGCATTTAAGCAGGAACTCAGCAAACACATAATTCACGGGAAATAATCGATGAAAATATAACGCAATACGGTAGAACGGGTTGCCCCGACGTATATTTTACAACTCAACCTACTCTCGCGTTGTCTATTGTTATGCAGATCGGACTCTGCGCGAATGTATGTAACATCGTTGAAACACACAGCAACATATGCAAATAAGGTTCAGGTCTCTCTTGAGTTTATAAGGCAGCCTTTCCTTTACACTGTAGTACGTATGACTCAGAAATGATAATTTCCAACTCGGCAACTTTCGCCTCAACGTCAAGCGCAACTATCGTCGCCCCTCTTCTTCTAATTTCTTTCTTCACACTCGAATACCTGTCGTATTTCCTGAAATAGATCCTAACGCGGCCCAGTCGAATCACGAAATGGATATCACAACATCCGTCACTCCCCGCACAAGGAACTCGTGAAAAACGATGTTGCTCGCGAGATCCGCTCCTCTGTACACCTCATCTTCGGATAATCCTCCCTAGATAATTACATTTTAAGAGATTCGACACGTGAGAAAATGGAACGCAAATCTTTTTTAAATTATTTTCATTCAGTTTCACGCCATCCTTGCGATTAAGATAAGTCCTGTGAATCTCGGCAGAAACCTCGCGTATTCCTCGGATCGATTCGTTTCTCCAGATGAATAAAACCAGGTGCACGAGGTGTACAGTGCGAGACGGTTGCGTTCGCTTTGCGATGGCTGCACGCCGCGCAATGTCGAATAACGGCCGATCAATGAGACCTATGGTTACGCCTAGGATCACGTACTACGCGTTGTCGCGAGCACGTGACGACGACGTTTACCGGTCGCATCGAGTTACAGGTCCCCGAGGTAATGGCTCGTACGTTACCCAACACCTCGCACTTCTCCCCCGTAGTCACGGAATTTCTCCTTCGTCGGTCGTACGACGATCACGCCTTCTGTCGACGTAGCCGGCGGCGATTATTGCGAAATTCGACACGCGCGATTAGCCCTAAAATATCTGGCGTGGCGAAGCACGACCGGCTGAATTTTTTATTCTTGAAAATTGTATTTCCTTCTTGTTTCTCTACTCTCTACAAGTCAATCAGTGAATTATCGCTAAAAACGGCGAATAGTCACTGATTTACAGTTATACGTATACCACTGCAATTTTCAGTAGTGTACAGTTGAAAAATTTGTGTTAAATTTAACAGATATCACATGTCCCAAACGGTCCACACAAATTTTTGCGTTAATTTAACGTAATATGGATACGAGGGGGAAACCGTTGAGGGTATTGTGGCGTACAGATTTGCGGCATTACGGGGCATTTTTTGGGCATCAGTTTGGGCATTAGGCCTTGCTGGGGTATTATAAAGATAAAATAAGACAAAATAAGATAAAACAAGATAAATAAGATTAAATAAGATAATAAGATAAAGTAATGCCCACTGGGCATTAGTGGGCATTGGTGTACAAGATTTTGGTCAGCGGTTTCCCCCTCGTATGGATATGTTCAATAATCACACTAATACTCTGTTAATATTTTAACACAAAATAAATGCAAATCTCAAAATAATTTGAAATAAAATTTCCGTAAAATTACCATATTTTTAATAACAAAATGAATTTAAAAAATATAATTTTTACATTTTACAGATGTAATAAGTGAAATGATGGTTCGAAATCACTTTCACTTATGTTATATAGAATAAATGTTATATGGAATATGTTATAATATGTTATATAGAATAAAATCAACATTTTATTCTGCAAATTTTAACAGATAAATCTTGTTGCAAATTTATTAATAAATACTATATTATTATAGAACATATGTATTGTGTAAGATTAAAAAATAAGAACACATTGTGTTGTTTTAACATTTCTTTTCAGGTATTTTAATAATTTTACATTAGAGGCCAATTAACATAAGAGCAATATGTTAAATTAACACATAAATGTGTTAAACATTTAACACAAAAATTTGAACCGGCATTTTTTAAAACAAGAAAACACAAATTTCCCAACTGTGTATGCTTATAACTGCAAATCAGTGGCTATTTACTGTTTCCAGTGATAATTCACTGATTGATTTTTAGAGAGTACCTACCCAGACGCAAGTCTAAACGACATCTTAAAGACGTCTTTAGGGGTTGCTCGAGTGACGGCAAATACCGACATGTGGTGCGACACAGCTATCTTTGGATTGGCTTTACAGATTTAAAAATTCCTTCATATAAAGTATGTACAAAAATACATTGCAGGCTGGTCAGTTTAAGACTGAAGACGAACAAAAATTATAAAATATGTCTTGGTGCTGCACGTAAAGCTGTCAGTTGAAAGAAACTTTCGCTTGTATGTAAATTATACGGGGTGTTCCAGGAGGAAAGGTCAATACTCCGGGAGGTGATAGTATCGGTCATTTTAAGCAAAAATGTTCATATGAATACATGTCCCATTCCCCACTGTTTCCTAGATAGAGCTATTTGAATGTACAGTTGCAAAATTACTAACCAGAAAGAAATACTACACTGAAAAAAATTTCTGGTTGAATATGGACGAATCAGATAATTCCTTTAGGATTTACCAGAATTCCTTTAGGATTTACCAGAATTCCTGTAATCCTACAGAAATTCTGGTAAATCCTAAAGGAATTCTGGTAAATCCTAAAGGAATTATCTGATTCGTTCATATTCAACCAGAAATTTTTTTCAGTGTACGTACTATTTCTAATAGTTATCGTTCAAGTGATACATTTTTACAGATCATAATATCCTTCAGCGGCAGCAGTAGCACTACTATCACAGAAACCGTAAACATACAGCATATCTATACATAGTCGACATTTGTGAATATGCGAGGCATTTTGAACATTTCCACAAATTATCGACAATTTCAAAGTTCAACCGTCAGTCCAGGTCCTTAAAAGAGGTCTTTAAGAGGAGTCTAAAAGACATCTTAAAGATGTGAAAAAAAGGTCTTTCTGACAACTTCACAAGACGTCTTTAAGACGACATAACGTTCTCTGGGTAGTTATAAATTTCGAAACTACCCGCACGAAGAGAAGAGGATATCGTTGTTTGTTTAATTCGTTTAAACAATTTTCTTTAATGGCACAATTTTACGAGTTTCGCACGAGTTGGAAACACCTAGGGAAAGGTCGAAGGTTGGTTACCAGACGCATCGGTATTCGCAATAACTTAAATTACGGCAGATTACATTAGAATGCGAGGGAGAATAACGGAACACGGTCGCAGCTGGGGTCGAGTGCGAAAATACAGGCAGATTGCAGTGTATTCATAGAGCGGATTTTCCGCGACACTTCGGTGTGGCATCCGCACCATAAACGTGGTAACAAGATCATCAACGGGATCCCAGAAATGACGTGCGAAGCTGAAGTTTCTCCGCCTCGGAATACACGGAGCGCCTCGCTCCCGACTAGAACGCATTATCTCAGTTTTAACGAGTCTGTCGTGTAAATGCGAAACGCTACGCAAGGTAGTTCACAAAATTGCGAGAGGCTTGCCGGCAGTCTGCGCCGTGAGCCACAACCGCATCTTCGGTATCTCGAGTAGAGTTAATAAGTTTCAGTTTGTTTTACTATACGCGCGCCGCGCGTAGAGTTGGCTGCTAGTTAAATTAAAGCTGTAAGATATAGATTACGTTGCCAAATTATAATTAGTCCTATAACAAACACGGTATAAATTTGAGTTAACTATTAACTATCGGCAGAATGCGGAAGTAGCGGGTAATGACACAAAATTTAATTCGCGCGCCCGGATTTTATTGTAATTAACGGGGCCGCGCGATTCGCTGCGGGGTAATAATAAACTCGCGCGAACCTCTCATTAACATGTTTACGGCGCGCACGACGGCGCGTCCGTAACGGCGGGAGAAGTTGCAAATTTAATTCTAATAGAGCGTACCTCTCCCCATATCGTATTAACGCGGCGAGTCCCTTTTTTTTCCCCCCTCCCCGATTGTGAATATTCACGCGAGCGCCGCGTGAATATTCAGCATTGAAACCGGCCGCGCTGTAAAAACGCGGAAATGTAAACGCGTCGTTGTAAACGGGAATTACGAGCCGCCGTCCGTCTCTCCCTCACCCCGCGTCTCGCGAAATGAAAATACGGAATCGCGCACGACCCACATTTTCGCGGAGTATCGTCCTCGCGTTCTTCACGGCGGCGGAATCGAGACTCCGCCGCGATCGATTACCGCGCGAGCTGTCCGCGCGCGCGGTAACGATACTCGGCTGCGATTACAGCGATTTACAGCTCGCGGCCGGGTGCGGAGGGATTTATTGCGATTTATTGCGGGGACATGTGCGAAATGGCCTATGGCATTCTCCGCCGATGCGGCCGGCAAAGTGGAAAGGATGGAATTTTGCGCCGCGCGGTCCGCGTAAACCCGCCGCGTCCCACCTCCTCCTCCTCCTCCTCCTCCTCCTCTCGCGGATTCGCGCGAAAGCGAATGGCAAACGCCGCGTTTCATTGATACGCAAACGCGCCGTTCAATATTGACGACGATAAAATATTACGATGCTCTCGTATCGGGGTATCTCAGATACCCCTCAGCCGTCGGCCGCGCGCGTGCCGTATTTGCGGAGCGTCTTCCGTCGCTTTAATCAATATTTGCATTCCCCGCCGTTTGTACATTCGCTCGCGCGCGTGCAATGTGCCCGTGCCTTTAATTCCCCGCAAAACTCTTTCGCGACATTAACACAAAGTATATATTTTCATTCCCAACAAAGGGCGAGCTATTTGAAGTATAAATAGATCGGGGAAAATATCCGCGAGCGCCAGAGGCCGCGAGTGGTGAGCGCGCGCGCGCAGGAAAATATCTCGAATGGATCGTCGGGCCGTGTGGACGCGCATAATGCACAAACAGCGGACAGATTTTAGACGGCTTCGTAGCGATATCTATCGAGGCTATTGAGAATTCAATTTCCACCCCGAGTCTCGAATCCGCGGCGGCATTAATCCTCGTAATAGGGTGCCATTTTTCATAACGCGGATTAGCCGGGGGTGGAGGATGCTTTATGCTCACTTTGCACTCATCGCTTTAGATTCGCGGATTACGATGTCTTTTATTCGCGCAAATGGAACTGAATATTTAAATAAGTTTTTATATTTCGATGCTATCGCGCGGGAAAAATAAAACTCGCGAGCTACGTCCATAATTTCCTGCCCCCTCCCGAGGGGGGAGCAAAAATCGTTGAAACTGCAGAGAGACCGGCAATGTGAATTGCGAATGCTTGTAAATCTAAAAATTCGGACGTACTTGGAATAATTTCATATGCGATAAGTATCTATATAAAAGAACGCGGAGTTATTATCATATAAAGAGAAAATGTTTTAACGGAGTCGACACCGAGTTAGCCGTGTCTTTATATTCCGCTTTACACTCGGTGCAAATTTATACTCTTTTACGGCCACGCTCCCCCTCATGTGCATCTCACACAACCGCCGTAGATTTTGCCCGTTTTATTGCGGCTTGAAGGAACTATCAGGCGGGCTAGCAACGTTAATTACTACTTTCTTTATTAAAGTGGAGATTAAAAGCGCGGAGTACGAGCCTGGCGCGGCGTCAAAAGGATTAATAAACAATTTCCTCGAATTTTTAACAGACGCGCGTAATGAGAACACGCGAAAAAGGAAGAGGCGGAATTTAAAATATCTTGCCGGCTCCTTTAATCCGCGCGCGGTAAAATCCCGAAGCGCGACCTCGCGAACGGAAATTACGACGCGCGGAGCATCCTTTTTGTTGCCGAGCGCGAACGCTGCTTGTCGCCCGGGATAAAGGGAAATTCGTTGAACCGAGAGCGAACTATTTTCTAGCGAGGAAAGAGTTCAACGCCCGGCGGTGAGGGACGAAAGTCGGCGAGTCGTTCCCGGCGACGCGATTAAATTGTATCGCGACCCGCCCCCGCCGGAGATTCATCCTTGGCGAATAAATCGGTCGCGCTGTTAAGAAGTCAACGACGATTATGCCGATATTGCGGAGTCGCTGAACGAGCGGGCGCGAGTCCGTCGCGACGCATTAGAGCACAATCGAATCGCGATTGGTACATTTGCGAGATGACGGTCTCTTTTCCCGCGCGCCCTCGACGCGCCGTCCAATCCGCGATATCGCAACCAAGTATCGCCCTATTATGCGAGAGAGACGCGATTTGCCAGAAACGAGGAGTAAATCGCTGAGAAAGCACTGTGGTATACAGAGTTGCGGCATTATTGGGCATCACTAGTCCTTTTTTGGGCATTAGGGCTTGTTGGGGCATTATTGTATAGATGAAATAAGATAATAAGGTAAAGTAATGTCCACTGGGCATTAGTAGGCATTGGTGTACATGATTTTGGTGAGCGGTTTACCCCTCGGCCAGAAAAGACAAAATTTACCAACCTCCTCGGTGGAATAATAATTAAATCCAGACGTAATTGACCGAGGCCAGCTGGACGCGAATGTGGGCGAGCGAGCGTACGCCGCGTTCTCCGTTTAAAACCCTACCGAAACTAAAGCCCCGTAATTATCCGTGTAAAATCCGATTGGCGCGGAACTGTTGAGTTAAGCGTGTGTGTCGGAGGGAAAAGTTTTTCGGGCGGTAATCCGCCAGATGGTAATTCGCCCATTCGTAAGCGCGTTTGAGCAGCAACGTGATTAGAGCCTCGGGAATTTATTCGCCTGGCACGATTTCGTTTACTCGTTTAGAGCGGGTCCTCGCGTACAAGAATCGAGGAACGAAGACGCGGGTGCGGCTCGCGCGCGTTCCGCGCGCGGAAAGTATAGCGGACGCTTTAAATTCGCGCGCATCCCTCCGGTCTCTCGCCGGCGGGATACCGGGAAAAAGTTGCGATTCCCGGCACGTTTCGGCCGTCCGGGGGCCGCCGCCCCCCGTCCGCCCCTCTGAGAGTTCACGTCGAGGTTGTAAAGTCCTAATGACGAGAGCCGACCGTCTCGCTCTCTCGAGCGAGAGCGCCGACTCATCGAGGAACCGGTGGACGTGGGTCAAACGACGAGCCTCCGACATAATTTCTTCGTGAACCCGGTCGTTCATAGAAATCGCATTTTCGAGTCCCGCGAGATACGTGTTCTGCCGCGCCGCTCCGCGCCGCTCCGCTCGATGTGTAATATCCGTGTAATTTCTGCCAGCTCAATTTTCATTGCCATTTGTGTGCGGAAATGAGTCTCGCGGCTAGTCACACGTGACGATTGACACGGGCCGCTGCCACTGATGATGCTTCTCGCGCGCTGCCTTGCTAATATCGATGGTATCGCTGGAACCGGACGTCCGCGCGCGCTGCAACGCCGTGTTATATGGGAAAAAAAGAGCGAGCGATGCTATTTGCAATGGCAATCATTCTTCCGAAGAGAGCAATCTCGTTTCGTCTAGTTATACTAGATTCCCTTTCCGCGTCGCGTTGTACAAGCCGGGCGATGACGATAGAGCGCTCACTAGTAGCACAGTGCATTGGGCTAAACATTGGCCCAATATTTTCTTGTATTGGGCTAATGTTTAACCAATATTTGGTCAATCTTAATCGTAAAATTATTAAAAAGTCGCGATATGCGGATCCTTTGACTAATTCCGCGGGAGAACATCAGTACCAAATTTGTCAAAGAACGTCATTAAAATCCAGGGTTGGGAAGTAACTCGTTACCTGTAACGAAGTTACAGTTACTTCTTTTTCGTAACTCTAACTTAACTTTGTTACTTTCTCTCCATCTGTAGCTGTAACTTAATTCAGTTACATTTTTGCGATAACCAGTAACTCATTTAATAGTTACATTAATAGTTACTTTATATATATTTTAGACCACCACAAATCACATTAGGTCTTGCCTTTGCGCATAAACGCCTCCCTAGTAGTAGCATTTATTGGCTATACACATTGGCCAATATATTGTCTCAATATAATGCCAATATTGGTTATAAAATAAATGCCAATGTACTATCGATGTTGAACCTAGATGATTATTTAATATTGGATCGATATTGAAATTGTCTTGGCCAAGATTGCCCAATAAAATTGTAATATTGAATATAGAATAAATACTAATGTAACGCCAATGTTACAT
>NW_011967212.1:1766328-1769476 GCF_000949405.1 Vollenhovia emeryi | reverse complement strand
ATCAATAATTGCACGGTATTGCGTTTATATTGAAAGTGCATTGGCTAAAATTGCCCAATATAATTGTAATATTGAATATAGAATAAATGCTAATGTAACGCCAATGTTACGTGTCAATAATTGCACGGTATTGCGTTTGCATTGACAGTACATTGGCCAACATTATCAAGTTATGTCCCCCTGTCCCTGTCTACCCGAATCCCTACCTACCTACCCGTATTCCGCTGTATAGTCCTATCCATTTTCCTACCTACCCGCGTTTCAACTTTTTGTTAATAAACCTACAAGTCTTTCGTTAAAACCGCGACGCGATTTATAAGAGGTCCGATTTAGGGTTATACGCGCGCGATTTAATAGGGATTTAATAGGGGTCTTTTTAATCTTGCACATATGCGAGAATACGTAAAGAAGATAAAAATATAACCCACCCGAATTTTGGTAAATAAGAAGAAATCAACTTATTTCGTACAACACTTTACTTATATACTCCATCAAAGTGGCCAATATTGACCACTTTCCTCGTTGTATTCCTTCGTCGGGCCAGATTGGACCTACCATTCGTTGCTCCTGGCCATACAGTCTAGTCATTTTGACCAGAGATCAGGAAAGAAGAAAGCTCCTTCCATACGCGGTTTATTATCGTCACCGACAAATATTTCGTACGGTTCGAACTACATGCGAGCATCGATCGTATCGAAATGCACGACCACGAAAAGTTAATTAAAAAAGAAAATTAATTACATTTTTTTTATAAAACTACTCAAATATATTTTTACTTCCGTTATTCATTCGAAAATAGATAATGACTATTTCTTCGTGACTCAATCTTTAAATTAAAAAATCAAGTATATAAGTATACAAAAAACAATTTACTTCGCGTTATATTTAATTTAATTAGATCCCGCGAAATTTAAATTTATAACATGGATAAAATTAAAGTATTAATTTTTTGAAAATTCTTTGAAATACTGATCGCGAAAACCGACCGCGAAAATACGAGAATGCGTGCAACTACACCCTCAGAAATAATTTCTGTTACTGAGACAAAAAATATCCTTGACGCTTTTATATTTCTCACAACCTCATTTAGTATAAAAATAAGACAATATCAAAATAAAATCAATAATTCTTATTCTCCTCTATCGAATAAAAAAAGATTGACTTACTATATTGAGACAAGAGTAACTTATGTAAATGTTTTATATAGTCTTGCGTTTAGAATAAATTTTCCCTTCATCTTACAATGCACGAAGTTGACACCGTGATATTCGACAAAAAAATGATACATATTATCATTTTAATTTAAATTGTAGAATAGTTCATTTAAGATTAAAATATTCGTTTCTCTATAATAAATGTGGTTGATATCGATTCTATTCTATTTTATGATACACTGAAGTGTAATAGCATTGAATCCGGAAATTTTTCCTGAGGGTGTATGCATGTATTCATGCGACACGCATCTTGAAAGTGTCGCGAGATACACATACAGAATAAATGACGTGAGACCCAGAGAAAAGAAATTTTCCGTACGATAGATAGACCGACAATTGAACATTCTAGTTAATCAATAATCTCAAATAACGTATGAAAATAACATAAAGTTTTAGCGGTCTCGACAAAATATTAGAATCTCACGTCATAGTTTTTGACTTTATATACATGTATAAATTTGCTACTGAAAAATGGATAGAATAAGTTACAAGAGATTAGCTCGACGAATAAATTAATAACATTCGTCACATTTTGCGTGAAAATGTGTGACGTGCTGCAATGGAGCACCCAACCCTCCACAATCGCGATCACTCTCCTTCGATAAATAAAATATATTAAAGTAAACATGAAATCATGTCGTACTCTATCCATTTTTAGGTAACGAATCTCCAAAATATATCAATCTATGATCTACATTCTACGATCTACGAGATTCGTTACCTGAATAAAAAACTACTCACTTACCGACCCGATGCGCAGCAGCGGAGTAGGCTACGTTGAGGCTGTAACATTCAAAAATAGAATTTATTAAAGCAGTGTTTAAGATAAAAAATATTGTAAAATATAAGGAAATCTTATGCGTATCAAACATTTTATTTGGTTGTGTGTTTAAATGATTAATGCGCGACTTTCCGCAAAAGATCTTCACGAGAATAAACTTTTGTAACATTTTAAATTACTTCTTGTTCTCTAATTATTATTCCGAAATTATAGAATTGTGAAATAAAACGGCTAAAAATGAACTGGAAAAAAGATTAATTTTACACTAAATAAAAAATATTTACCTTAAAGTTGCTCCGCTGGCGCCCGATGCCTCTTCCAGGCCTCCTCCTCCTCTCAGGCTGTCCTCCGGCACACTCGCGAAAACACAAAGATCGTTCGCGCGATTTTACACTCCCGTTTATAAATCCCGTGTGAGGGTATTCTGTTCCGTCAAGTTCGCCTCCACTTCGAGTCGACAAGTATTGTACCCCAAACACTGTCAAATCTCCGAAGTGTGGCCATCGACAGGAACGGACATTTAACGAATACTTGTTCCTCAAATGGGCTTTGAAAAGTCTTTAGTTCGATTATTTAAACGGCACTCCCGAACGCGACGAAAATGGAAACTTTATGTTATACGCGCACTTTTGTACGTATAATTGTTCGAGAGATTATTTCTTGGCAAGCGATCGATATATTATAATCGTTATTATTTTACGTTATTATTTTACGACGATTCGTGCATTACCTTGCGCTTTTGATCACATTTTCTCTTTAAATTACGCGTGATATTCTCTCGACGAATCACCGTAGAAATCAACGATATGATTACGGATCGCGACAATTGCTTAAACGCGATTGATAAACGTTAAGGGGTTGCTGGAGTGATTCTGCACTTTTGCACCTTTCTAACCTAAAAACTGTCAGTTCACGGAAACATTTGTGTAATATACAAATTAAATGGCTTACGTGTACAGATCGAAAGCAGCTTGCTATTCCGGCCAAATGAAAGAACAATATGGCATCACTGAAACTAAGTTTGTAAGTCTAATAAAAAATAATAGTGAGCAACACACATACTACATGTACTGTATGTATGTGTTGCTCACTATTATTTTTTATTAGACTTACAAACTTAGTTTCAGTGATGTCATATTGTTCTTTAATTTAG
>NW_011967212.1:1763772-1765936 GCF_000949405.1 Vollenhovia emeryi | reverse complement strand
TTAATATCTCTCGTACGAGACGACCGAGATTCCCGTAGGAAATGATCGCGTTACGAGGAGCGACGCGAAAACACGCGAAACATCCGTCTCGCTCGACTGAACCGCGCCGAATGATAGACTGTTTTCGACCGAGGGTTCACGGCGCTACGTCATTTCTTGGAACCAGCGCTCGGTTTTTTGACCGAGTTGTTTACATCGTTCGGTCTATAGCGCTACGTCATTTCTTGGAATCCACGCTCGGTCTACGGCGCGGCGCTCGGCGAAGCAAGGTCAACGCCGTACGCACGATCATTCACGCGGCGACAATTGAATGAGTTATGCCCGCGCCGTTCCGCATATCGTAATATTCTTTCTTGATACGTGTTCGCGAAAGTACGGGAAGAAACCGCGATCGCCCTCTGCGAATAATCAGTGATCGATTCACACATGAGATCTACATACACATCCAAGAATCAAAGCGCTAGCTAACTTGAAATTACTTGTTGCGATAATTACGGACGATAATTACTTCTTTAAACGATGTTCGTACTCGGACACATCTCGTATCATCTCATTGAATCTCTCGTCGCTTCGAATTTAATTTGTTGGCCGTTTCCAGGTTGAAAACGCGAAATAATACGCGAAATATTGAATCGAGTGCTTTAACTAGCATTTATCGATGATTTGTTAATACTACTAGTTTATATATTTTTCACGGAATTTATAAATGAAAATACATGTGAGACATTAAATTTTTAATAATTTTTTACGAGTATGTCTCAATTAACCGATAACTCAGTTGCGTTTATTGTACGGTGTCGATATTAAAATGTACAATTTTCAAGTTATTCATTTATTAACGGAAATGTGTAATCTTGAAATTTTTCTTTTATTAACGTAATCGTACAAATGCTGGTCAGAATGCAGAGCTTTGAGTCGAATTTCATCGCGATACGTTTAATTGAAGAATTAAATATCAATTAATCTTATCCGTGCTTAATTACATTGTAATATTAACTCATCGATAGTTTAAATTGATACAACGGCCATTTCTGTTGATTAAAATTCGTACGATCGGATAAATTTACAAGGAATACCGAGTGCAAATAGTAACTTTCTGCAATCGTATATTTTTCGTGTTTCCTTTCCTGTCGCGTGTGATTAATACCGAGGTGTTATACAAAGTGTCACGAAGTCTCCATCATCCCACGAGGTTTGATCAATCATGCTACGAGATTTGGTCCATTATGCCACGAAACGCAAGTACACATTTTATATGAGATTGATCACGAGAAATTAAATATGAACGATTCCTTTTTACATTTGGTTGAAAATTCGGTAATACTGAAGGAGATTAGCATATATTTTTGATCGTGGAATGTTTAATCTCTGTTTTTCGTACATATAAAAAATGTATTTCATGACCGCAACCTTTCATGGTATCTGTTTTGCAGTATCGGAGTTTATTACACACGGCAATGTTTATTATCACCCTAAGTGACATGAAAGCATTTCTTATATGTATACATGATTTTCTTCGCCAGTGATAAATTACAAACAAGTAATATTATTTGACTAAAACTGGCTGTAATTTTATTTCTTATATCTTAAGTTAATCAATATTGTAGAAGAGAAACTACCGAATTTCGCTTCTTCTTTCGACAGGAGTAAAACCAGCGGCGATACTATATATTTTTTATTCTATTGGATTGCTTGCTTTATCGACACTTTACAATTCAAATGAAGATTTGATATTTTTATTTTCATTGCAAGAAGGTAACTGCAAAGTAACGATTCGTTACTTTTTGAGTAAGTGTAACTGTAACGCGTTCATTTTCAGAATTGGTAACTTGTAGCTGTAACTAGTTACATTTTTAGCGAAACAACTGCAACTGTAACTTATAGATACTTTTATAAAGTAACTTTCCCAACCCTGTTAAAATCAGGGTCGAGTCTCTTGGAGCTCTAGTAGCACAGTACATTGGCTAAACATTGCTCCGATACAACAAAATATTGGGCCAATGTTTAACCAATGTTTGGTCAATGCACTGTGCTACTAGAGGTCCAAGAGTAGGGTGACCAACTCTTAAACATTTAATTTCGGGACATCAGTTTCCGAAAATCGGGACAGAACCAAAAAAATCGGGACTTTTATTAGTACATCAGATTACCTTGTAATATGCAT
>NW_011967212.1:1676170-1763672 GCF_000949405.1 Vollenhovia emeryi | reverse complement strand
TGTACATGTCCCTTCTTGTTTATTTTACATATATGATATATCTTGACATATTATTTTTTTTAAATAGGTATATTGAATAAATTAGATACACGTAGATAAGGCAAATGTTTTTTCATTATTAAGTCAACATCGAACATTCGACAGAACATAGTCTTTTACTATTTTTCAAATATAAATAATCATTAATCTAAATTAGACTAATAAAATTCGTAAAATAAAATGAAAGAACAACCATCAATGGAACATAAAAGCAGGAACATAAAATATAAAAAAAAATTATAATGAATTTTAGTTAATGAATATATGACGTATTATTATATTTTATATTATTTATCTTACATTATGTAAAAAATCGGGACAAATGGCGTCCCGCCTAAGGTTCTCTCGGGACAGCTCTAAAGAGAGTCGAAAATCGGGTTGTCCCGAAAAATTCGGGACGGTTGGTCACCCTATCCAAGAGACTCAACCCTAATTATAATGACATGTTCTTTGACAAACTTGGTACTGAATGTCCCCCCCATGGAATTTGTCAAAAGATCCGTATATCGCGACATTTTAATAAATAATTTTACGATTAAGATTGAGATCTGCAGAACGCATATCCTCGTCAACATAAACGCGAAGAGAGAGGTATGTACATATTTAAAGTAGAAAAAATGGTAAAATTTTCTCTGACGACTCCGCGGAGGAAAAGCGCGGTCCCTTTTATCGTGGTTGAAACGTTAAGATATTAACATTTGAGCTCCCAGAGAAATATACTTCTTTACATTTAACTCTTTTACTATTCTGTCAGAGTGGCTTTTTTGCTGCTTGAGCGTATTAGTCTTTCCTACATTGTCCACAGCGCGTTACGAGCGCGACACTAATTTCACATTCTCGGCAAGAAGCGTGTACCAGCGGACAGAGAATTACGCTTAAACGTCGCACCTATAAGGCGTCGCCGCCTCATCTAAACGAGCCGAGGGATAAGACGGGAACAGGCGTCCGATAATTAGACGCTTCTACCCGGCTGCGAAGTAATTAAGTAGCGATTAAACCGACGACTGTCAATTAATAGCGCGGGGGTCCGGGGATTTGAGGCAAAAGGACGCGACGGACGCGAGCGGAACGTCGGAACGTCGGGAGGCCGAGAGGAAGCCGAGGAGGACGACAGCGAGAAAGGGGGAGAGCGGAGTCTCGTTCCTGCCGAGTGCAATCCGAGCGGAAGATCTCGTTATGTCGGCTTCGCCCGTTTTTGCAGCAGCAGAACAGGCTGGGCCGAGTCTCGCGCGTGCGAATGGAGCGGAACGGGCGCGAATTTCCTCGCGATAGCACGTTCCACGAGGTCGTGCTCTCTCCCTCTATCTCTCTCCCTCCTCGGTAACTGGTATAACTGGCCGACCACGCGGCTTTTGCACAATGCAATGCCATCGCCATAGCCGACGCGCGGAATGACAATACACGTCGCTCTTTCGGTTTAATTAAAGGCATAGTTCGCCAAATGTTGCGACCGCCGTCGACCACCCCAGTCACCCGAGCCCCTGTATCGCCGACTCCGCTCCCGTTGCTCCTATCTCGAAGCAGCGTATACGTGAGCGAGGAGCGTATGCGTTGCTTAATGGAGCGGCGCGTCCGCGCTCTGTAATGGTACGACACTTTGCACTCGCGACGGTACGGCATGTTAAATAGCATTATCGTTGGGTCCAGGAGTCGAATACGACGGGGGACCAGGGTACTCGAGGGTGAATCGGTGATGGAAGTTAAAATCTCTCCCGTCCCTTAGGAAGTATAGTAACCGGGCGTGAGAATAATTATGACACTTTCCGGCTTACTAAGAGAGTCACTACGGAAATAATTAACAGAGAAGTGAGCGAAAGCGAGCCTGGTACCGCGTACGCAACGCGACATCGGGGAGGAACCCGTCGTTCTCATTTGGGAGGCAAGAATTTTTGCACCGAACAAAAATTCTAGGTAAACTTGTGAGTAATATAGTAATACATTTTGTGATAAATTTCGTCATTATTAGAGGAAGGTCCCCTATTACGAGACAGGCTTCTAATAATTATGACACTTTCCTGCTTATGAAGCAGCAGTTTTTCAACGTCCAAATTCAATCACAAATCTTGTCGCGACGATTACACCATCCAACAAAAATGACTTTTGCACTCCAAGGGCAATAAACCAATATTTAATTAATTATTAAAAATTAAATAAATTAACAGGTGATGCCTATTAATTTAGCAGAAATCCCGTCATCTAATATTAGGAGCTCATCTCATAATGGGGGGGGGGGGACTTTTCTCTACTGAATTTGATAATAATAGTGAAACGTTTGGTGATAATCATGAACATTTTGAAAGAGTAAATTTTGCATTTAGTTGAGCCAATAAAATTCTGCAATGTTTCAACTTTAACCAATTTATATCGTAATCACCTACGCGTTTAGTTGAGACTATTTCACCGTAGATTTAAGTAACATTAAGCTTGGAATATCATAGCCACTTTTTTCAGCATAGAAGCAGCGAAAAACGACTCGATAGCCTTTGTCGCGATGAATCGGTTTAATGAAGCTGCAAACGATTCCGCCGTATAGCATTTTTGAGTTTTGCAGTACGCTTCTGGCTCGCAGCCTCATTCAACCGTTGTTAACACAGCCATTATTATGCGAGCGCGGCGTGACCGCCGCGGATCTGGACAATCCTAGCCACGCCTTAGGTGGAAATTATGCCGAGTCCCCGTGGCGCGATGCTAGCGGGTCTGGCGAGGCTGTTATATGAGAAGCTATTACAAGTGCGCGAGCTGCTCGCCCCGGAAGTAAAATGGAGACCATGATTTAGCCGGGAAGCACCTCTCGGATCCTTCCACGAGACTCTCTCGTCGCGCCACGGGAGGCACTGGGCGGTCGTCTAATTCGAAAATGAGCGGTCTACGCGAGGCCCTCGTACGAGAGATCTTTACATTTGCCAGATGCCGGGGAGATTATCTAATTATCAATTTGGGCGAGGCGTCTGCGTGCGCTCGCGCGCAGACAACCGTCTAATTTCTACGATAGTAAAACGGTTTTATCTCGGGGGACCTTCTCGCCGACCCCCGGCGTGCGCGACGATCTTGAATACGTGCGGCCGCGAACGATTGTCTTGTGACGGCGCCAGTCAGCTCTGAAATACTTACTCTGGACGCGCGCTGCAGCGAGACGAGCAGACTGCGCGTCGTGACGGGAAACGATGATGGCGCGACTTTGCTATTTTCCTTTTTACGAATCCGCGCGATTCGATCTCTCTTGGCAATGCATTTACATCTGAAAGAAGGAGGCGGGACCGCGCTGGGACCAGCGAAGCGGTAGATTACCAAGACCGTGCGATGCCGTTTCACGCCCGCGTTGCCGTATATCCATAAAGAAGTCGCCTTTACGTATTACTGCGAGAGCCTTTGACGTTATACTAGTAGAGAGATATCGAGCGACGCTGCAATCGAGTTTTCGAATTTCGATGAAAGATTTATATTAGACTTAGCATTACGAAGGAAACGGGAGCGTGGAGGAGCATTTTGCAATATTTCTCTCTCTCTCTCTCTGATATTGCATCTTTTTTGTTTTAAAACCGTGAGCTTATTGTCAACCCAACTGACAAAATTGTTTATTCAATACGTTACAACCGAGGGGGAAACCGCTGAGGGCATTGTGGTGTACAGATTTGCGGCAGTACTGGGCATCACTAGGCATGTTTTGGGCATTAGGCCTTGTTGGGGCATTATAAAGATATACTAAGATAAAATAAAACAATAAGATAAAGTAATTAGTGGGCATTGATTTACAAGATTTTGGTCAGCGGTTTTCCCCTCGGTTACAACGTTTCGACCTTACTTCAGGTTCTTTTCAAGTAACAATAGAAATAAGAAAATAAGAAAAATTCGTAGACAAGCGAGTCATCGTCATCCGTGAGATAGAGTCGAAAGATAAAAGATAAAAGCACATCCGAACGCTACGGAGGTTCGATTTGAACAGAATTTTTATATTTTACTTTATTAGATACAGATTTGCAGAAAGAGAGAAATATGCAAATGTGAGTCAACAGTTCCTCTATTAATTTTCTCTTGACGTCAAGTATATAAGAAGGTACGTTTGAGAAAGATTGCAATATATTTTAATGCGTCAGAAATAGGTATTCTGTGTAACGTCACGTGCTTCGACAGCGCCCGTCTCTCACTGAATCGCAACACGATGGAAGTTATCGGGCGTTTCGAGAAAGATGTTCCCAGTCGGACAAAATGAAAGCACAAGAAGTTACGACAGAAGCGGAAGAAGGCGATGGAAGAACCCGGCGAGGGGAGCGGCCGATCGTTCTTATGCAAAGTGCGAGTCGAGCGACGAATTTGCAGCTCGCCATCTGCGGTTCCGCCCCTCTGCTCCTCTCTGTACATTTTCTCGTCCGGTCGCGGAAGTCAGCCTTTTTTCATTCGGCGACGTCGACTTTCGTCCACTTTCTTTTGAGCGCGGCCGCTCTTCTTCCTATGGCACTCGTAGTCAAAGGCAGGTCGGTATCGAGGCTCTCGGAGTGAATTTTCGAAGCCGCGCGCAAAGCGGAGGATAGAGCTTTACGAGCAGCGAAAAGAGAGGGCAGGGGAGGAGGATGAGGCTGAGGAGGAAGCGGCGGAAGGCTGGGAGAGAGAGGAAGTGAGGAAGAGAACCAACGCGCGGATCCACTCGGCTCTATTCAAAAGAGGAGGGGGATTCACCGCCATCATCGCCGACCGCCGCGCGTCTGTGTCGGATACGGTGATGAAGTTATTCCGTCCTCCCTCCCTCAGGAAATGACGTCACATCTCGATGTAATAAACACGAATATAAGTGGTTTCTGCGGCCGGTCCCGGCCGTGACGCAGGCCGACTTGATCGAATCGCGACGGAACAGGAAACTCGAGGTGAACGGCAACGAGGCGTCGCCGACCTTGCCGAATAAATAGGCGTCGACGTCCGACGTCTTCGAAAGTCCCCCGGCACGGCGGCCTTATAAATCTTGATGTAACTCACTGCGTCGCGCGCGTCGAGACAGATAAATTCGCGCTCGTCGCAAATTCCACGGAAGCGCCGTTAAGTCCCCGGCAGATCCGAGAAGCGGCTGCGAGATATTTTACGCCTGTAGCTTTTATTGAACTACATTTATTGTGGGCGTTCGTCTGCGACTGTCGTCTCAATTAATTTGTTATCTTTTAGAAAGGAATAATTTCATACACTCTTATTAATATCTAATTAACGTTCGTTGTTGTTTCACAATCGTCGACGAAACGTTTCTACTTGTGACAATCTTATGGATCAGTTAGTAGGACTCTTAAGGCCTGTGTCCACGATGCTAGAACTTGGTCCATCAACTTGCAGTTGTTTCATGAAAGCTGCAGGTTGATTGGCTACACGTTTTTCGGAACTAGAACGTGGACCAAGTCCTAGCATCGTGAACACAGGCCTTTAAATCCAAGCGCGAACTCGTCGAGCTCGCGAGGAGAAGTGATTAAAATACGGGCATAATGGATCCGCGGCGCGACGCAAGAAAGACCGCCTTAAAAGGCACGGAATACCGCAAGAAGGGAATAAAGTGCGCCGGTGCGCTGCACCTCTCCCTCGGGGCTGACTTTTTCGTCGGCGCTAAACCACCCCGCGGGTGCGGGCCGCCGTTTACTGTATCCGCGGACTAATTTTCCGTCTCGCTCCGCGGACACGTATAGCTCAAGGGGTGGTTTTCAGCCGCGCTGGCGGAGTGGCGGTCGGCGCGGCGTGTGAGAGCGGCCGGAAGAAGGAGCGGCGAACCTTGAGAGCCGTTCCTCACAAAGGAGCGAAGAGGGAGAGCGCAACAATTATAAACACGGTAGCAATTACCGAGAGCTCGGGGTGCGTGTGCGCCCCCCCCCCTCTCTCTCTCTCTCTCTCGCTCTCGCTTTCGTTCGCTGGCTCTTTTGCTTTCTCTCTCGGTGAACCACGACTCGGTTGTCGTGACCGCAACCGCTGAAGAAGTCGACGGTGCTCTTCACCGCTGCTGCTAGCGAGCCCCGAACACCTACCCTCTCGCAGCGGAGTACTTTTCACCACCCTCGCAATTGAGCCGGCGCGCACGAACGTGTCCGCGCTAAAACCGAGTGGCTTCTCGGCCGCATCACGCGTGGAATCTCGAGGGTTTATTTCCACCCTCTCTTTACGCGTCGGCCATTGTGCGCGCTCTGGCGTCGCGTCCCGCGAGGAAGAGTCCGCGATGGCGATCGAGCGCGTTAAACTTTAACGCGGGCCGCGCGACCACCGCAACGCAATTATATTGCGTCGCGGATGCGAGGGGGCAAATGAATCTGCCGCTCGTTGCGATTACGTCACGATCGCAATACAGTTTACGTTTACGAACGCAGCCTTATGGTAAATCGAGGGGTAAACCGCTGAGGGCACTGTGGTGTACAGATTTGAGGCACTACTAGGCATTTTTTGGACATTAGGCCTTGCTGGGGCATTATAAAGATAAAATAAGATAAAATAAGATAAAACAAGATAAAATAGGATAATACGATAAAGTAGTGCCCACTGGGCATTAGTGGGCATTGGTGTACAAGATTTTGGTCAGCGGTTTCCCCCTCGTGGTAAATACTTCTATTAAATATCTACTATATTCTGCCAGGAATGCGAGGAAGATATTGACGAAGATGAATATTAAGTTGTAAATTCGGTAATCTTGAAACTAGTAACATAGTAACAGTAAATTATTAACGCACAGAGGCGAGCGAGGATGTCAACCATTTTTTTATGCTTCGAACGAGCGATTTTATTCTTGAGTGCGGCGTCTATAAAATATATTAACATACCGAAAATTAGCATGGATTATAAAAAATTGGGTTTTCTAAATTTATGTACAATTTAATTTCAGTATCACTTAAATGTTGCTAATTTTTAAGACTTTAATTCCTGTCGGCAAAGGAATGGACGTTTCTCAATTTTCAGAGAATTTTCCATACTGGGTTTATTCCTGTTGATTTGACGAGACGCCGCGAAGGCAATTTTTAGCGTCGGGATTCCATAATTTCTTTATTGCAATTACCGTTGGCACGCAGCCGCGCATTGCGTCAGTCATATTTGTGTACTTCATATCGCGCGCGGCGCATTATATTTACGGTTTAATGATAATTTGCGTAATTATATGTATATTGTCTCGCGCTTGAGGGAATACATTTCAGAGCATGCAATAACTATGTACCATTACATTATGAAGTAATGCCCGTTTTATTGTACTTTACTCTGAAAAGCAATTGCAGTATTAACGGGCGCGTTATAATTGATGGGTTTTATAGTTTTAAAACTTATTTCGAAGCTGAATTATTTCTGTGCGACGATTGGAAATCGACGAAAAACCATCTCGACATAAAAGAAACTCGAGACAGCGTACGTTTCACGTCCGATTGCTATTTTAGAATCGAATGCCATTTCGCACAGCTCTACTTAACACACTTGAAGCCCTTCAGTTCGAAAGACAGCCGCAATATCGACAAATGGACAGTCGAAAAATTCTGTGGAAAAAACAACGAGCGTTTCGACTGTGTTTCATCGGGAAAAGCGAACATCGTCGCGCTGTTTAGACAGATCTGTTATTCTCGTTGCACCGATTGGCTGCACGTCAATGCGTCTAGTAAGCCGATGCGAATTGTCGATCAGAAGCCCGTGCGTGGACGATCAATGTTGAAAATCGTCGGTTCATTCGAGTCGCTTTTTGTCTCTCGCGCATTTACTGCTCACTTCCGTTCCCCAACGGAGACTGATAAGCACATCGGGAATGAATCGGCATCATTTTGGTGTCCTTAAAACAAGACTTGGAGAATCTCCGCGCGGACACATGTCCCCCCAGAGCTATCTACAAATTACTATTACATTCGTTGTCAATTTCAAGTTCGACCTTCTTTGAGAAATATCGAGGCAATAAATGTCTCCGAGTTGTAAACGGTTTAGGCCCGGTTTCACACCAACGTTGTTTAACTTTAAACTTAGCCTATTTCGTTCTTTGCCTCTTTCAAACTGTTACTTCAGAAAGAGACAAACACATGAAATAAACCGAGATTAAAGTTAAGCGACGTTTGATGAAACCGGGTCTTAGAGATAGAGAAAGCTCGAGAAAAGGTAACTCATTCTTCTTTAGATTGACTTTCCTTTAATCTCATTAAAAATGATTTACGAAAATTGTATCTAGTCGTACTCTGGGGAAAAAAAGACAGCAACCCATTTTGGGGCCCACAATTAGTAATCGAATTATTTGGATTGTTCGTGACTCTACTCTGGGAAAAGTTTTGGCCGTTTTTTTTGTAGTTGAGCAACTTAACATTTCGGTTAGTGCCTCTTAAGTGAAAATTATCTTTGCGTTACTGAATATCGACAGAACTAATTGAGAGAGTTGGTTGGCATTACTTTCAAATCTTGGATATAGATAGAACGGCTAATTGCGATTTGTAGTTACGCGGCGTAAAATTCGTAAAAGATTAGAGTTACGAACAATCCAAATAATTCGATTACTAATTGTGGGCCCCAAAGTGGGTTGCTAACTGTCTTTTGTTTCTCAGAGTAAGACATCGTCAAAGAGAGATTTAATTTCCGTTTGCCAGGAAACTTTGAGATATAATAGACAAATTACACGCGTAGATAGTAACAAGAAGAACGTGGAAGAATGATCGCATGTAAAATTTTGACCGGCTAAACTTCTTCGCGTCCCCCCGACCCCGTTTGTCCGCGATTCTTTGCGGTGATGGAGGTGGTCTTAAATCGGCTCTGCCGGACCGATCGAACTCGCAGATGGACACGCGATGCAGTCGCATCACATTCGTGCACGGTAACCGGCGTGGCAAACGAGAGGAATGAAATGCGCGACCCGGAGACAAATCGGACGTCAATCCCCACGGACGTGGAAAAGCCAGCGGGCACGTATCGAAGTATCTCGATCGAAATTTCAATGGTCACCGTCCTGCGAATGAGAGAATTAGGGGATGGGAAGGCAAGTCGATGCGGAATTGATTGGTATCGGCCAGCAAGTAGGACAAGGGTACGTACAGTGTATCTCGTTCGGCTCTTTCGGGCTCCGTCATTCCTCGCCGTTGCCCGGAGCTCCGTATGAGAATTTGATAAGGCGCCAACGCGATGGTGATACCCCGGAACACAGCCCGCGCTCAAGAGTTCACCGTTAAAGGATCGCGAGATAAGGAGAGACCGAGGTTAGGCGATAAAATAAAGTCAAGTTACTGTACAACGTTAAAAAAATGCAAGTTACATCTTATCTAAGATGCATTTTTATCTAAAAAGTTTATCGTGTTATCATTTTTGCATTTAAATCGTGTGTTCAAATGTTAAAATTTTCTTGTGCTACCAAGATTTAATTTATAGTTATATCTACGTTAACATGATAACTTGGCGCACTCTATGTATGTACGTCATTTAAAAGTTAAATATCATTTTGAGTTCTTTTAACACAACTATTTCACAAAATCAACCAAAATATGCAACATCGACCTTTCTTAAAAATTATTTTAACTAATATTCTAATTTGTCACTGTTCGTACAGTTTACTTATCCCGTCTGCTTTTATACATCACTTGAGGTTAAACGAACATAAATGTGAAGTGTAGTGTTAACCAATTAACATTTATAATTTGTCAAAAAGTAACACACACGATGAATGCTATTTTAATTTAAAATGCAGAATGGACTTTTTGGGACACGTGAAAAATGTTAACATTTTTTACGGTATAATACGTGGTCGGGCAACGAGTAACACAGTAATATCTAATTTGAAAAGCATCATATAAAAGCCCATAGACGTTACAACATTAATGGTCTTACGATTGGGTGTAATTTAATGTAGCGCTTGAGAGAATTAGATAGATCTAAAGGGGAGAAAGTTTGAGAGAACAAAAAGAGAGCCTCTTCTCAGGCCTCTTTCTCCTTCAAGTTACTGTACAACAACTTCAGTATTTTCTTCAACATATCTGGCATTTTTAATAATACAGAAAATTTATCGCGAAAAATACCTCAGCCAGGGTTTGAACCTGGACTTCCCTACACTCTAGGCGGGCGTCTCACCAATTCGACCACTGAGGTACGTTATGTACGACGTTAAAACAAATGCATATTACATCTTACCTAAGATGCATTGTTTTATCCAAGAAGTTTATCGTGTTATTATTTTTTCACAATACGTGGTCGGGCAACGAGCAACACTGTAATATCTAATTTGAAAGGCATCGTATAAAAGCCCATAGACGTTACAACGTTAAACATTAATGGTATTACGACTTGATGTGATTTAATGTAGCGCTGAGAGAATTAGATAGATCTAAAGGGGAGAAAGTTTGAGAGAACAAAAAGAGAATTTAACGTGACGGGTTAATACTACACGCCTCTCCTCAAGCCTCTTTCTCCTTTCTCGCAACTCGTTTCGTTTTCTTCCTCGCAGCCGCGCGAAAGCAAGACAGGATTGGTAAAATGAATCGTATCGCCTCGAGGAAACGTATTTCTCATACCTTATTCCCGCTGCTTCTTACCGTCGCCTTTTTTCATCACGGTTTGATTTGAACCTGCTCCCCCCCGCCGAAGTTGCGGGCGGGAGGCACGCACATAGCCCGCAGCTGTTCTAGCGCGGTGGGCGCTTAAAGGAGAGCACGAGAATTATCGGGAAGGGAAAAGAAACGCGAGGAAATTTTGCGCGTCTCCCGCCCGGAATGATGAATGAGCCGCTTTATCCATTCTACTCTCAGATATCGTTCCGACTATTAAAAGAAAAGGGACGCGCGAAATTCAACGGCGGCGAACGTGACGAGGCCGCCCTCCATTTTCGTTTGGGATTCCGCGCGTGTCTGCCGCGTGTTGTTGCTGACTTTCGGCATAAAATATTCATCGTCGCCGTACGATTTAAATAATGCAAGGACGTTTGCGGCGAAGGCAAGCCTCGAGAGCGCGAGGTTGCGTCTCGCCCTCCCCCCCCCCCCTCTCTCTCTCGCTCGCTCGAGTCACTCGCATGGAAGTACAGATTTGTAAGAGAATTTTTTTCGTGCAACGTCTGTTCTCACTAACGACACTTTCTTCGGGGTTCGACGACCTCGTCTGGTCTCTTTTGCGGCAGGCATCGAATCGATAACGGACGGATAATCCAATACGGATGCAAGCCACCCCCGAGAAGAGAATGGAAAGGTATCACAGAGGAAGGTCCGTGTACCGGCTAATCTCCGAGCGGCCGTGTGTGCACCGGTATCCGGCCAAAGTTATCAAGGCCCGCTTTTCGATCTCGCCGCCGTGAATCTCGAAGAAACGGATGACGGGACGCGGAAAACACAATTTTCCCGACAATATGCTCTTCCGGGCGGACGGGAGGCAATCAAGCGTCTGTTAAGGGGATGCTGGAGTGATTCTGCACCTCTCGCACTTTTTGAATCTAAAATTGTCGATTCGTGAAAGCATTTGTGTAATATACAAATTATGTGGCTTTTGTGTACGAACCGACAGTGACCATTATTCGGACTAAATAAAAGAGAACATGGTATCATTGAAATTATAGGTTACCTAACCTATAACTTATTCGAGTGAATAGATTTTTTGTTAGGCTTCTACACTTAATTTCAATGATACCATGCTGTTCTTTCACTCGATCTGAATAGTGGGACACTGTCGGTCTGCACACAAAAGCCACATAATTTGTATATTACACAAATGCTTTCACGAATCGACAGTTTCAGATTCAAAAAGTGCGAGAGGTGCAGAATCACCCCAGCGTCCCCTTAAGGGCGCGATCGTCCCGTCTTACGATCTCGCGGCGAGCCCCACCGTCGGCGAGATTGAACGATCTGTGGGAAGACCCGGGCCACCGCCGCCAAATTCGCGTCGCAGATCATGTCTCCTTCGAAACGCGTTTCGTAATTTCGTTACACGTTCGTTTACAGCGCTTGTCGAACGCGCTACAGTCGGGCGCGTCCCGCGTATCCCCGCATCCGAATTTATTACCTGTATCAGCAATGCAAATGAAGACGTATGTACGTGTAGTACGACTGCACGCGCATACATGCGCGTACGTGTACGTACACATAATACGCGTCGCACAATATATGTATTTATATTTATTGACTAAAACTGGCCAATGCAAATGGAGTCTCACATACATCCGGATAACGTATGTCCGCGCGTGTATGTTATATTCACGGTCTAATTCAAAATTTATTCATAGGATAATCTTGTGGAAACGGATAGATACGTATCCGGGCGTAATGTATATTTGAATATTTATATACAATAGGTCTAGAATATTAATTGCGATGTGTGTTTTAGCCGAGTTTGCACAGTTACGCCGGCGTCAAGGGTGAAATTTGACGTGCGGGTTGTGAGGTCCGCGCGAGGTCATCTGTTTATCCCCATATGCCTGTGAATTTCGCTCGCGCGTTATTTTGGAGCGAAGGTCGCTCCGGCGATCATCTCGTTACCAGCCGACGAGATGTATCCGACGAGTTATCGAATCGGGGATAATCGACGATTGTTTTATAATTGAGAGCCTGCCTCGCCGAGGTGGGAGCTGCACGATCCGCACTGTGCGCGGTTTAGACAAATGAAGCCGAACGGAGGAGCGTTTTGAGACCCGGCGCTGAGACAGAAAGGTATAACGAGAGTAGTTTACTGCTCAATCGGAGTTCCTCGAGCGGATTCTCCAACTACTCCAATTAACCCGCCGTAAAATCCGATTGTGAATAGGTTCGAGGATAAATTCGGTGCGATATCGATTAACCGTCTAGCCGTGTCAGATCGCGACGGTGAGTTAAGGATCCGTTTAATAGTGCCTTCCCAAAGACGCAAGTCCGTTAATTACGGCGCGGCCGCCGTAGACGGGGGGAACAATTGTAACGCCAACGTGCGGGGCCGCTTTCCCCGCCGGTGGTTTAAATTCGACTTGCCGCGAGGATCGTCGATTCCGCCGATCACGAGCGAGTAAAATGTAACGTACGGATACGCGCCGTTCGTGTTTAAGCACGGTCAGCAAACGTTTAATGCGAGATTGGCCGACGGGACGCAGTTTGCGCTGCGGAGAGAACCGCTACGGTCGTTCAGGGTCCCGCGCAGGAAGCGGCCGAGGGCCTTGATGGGCGTCGTTATGCCTCTGTGAATGGCTATGAGACAAATTACATTGTGGGCGGCACGGGGAATAGGCGCGGGGGATATTTTTATGAGTTGGAGCTCTTAACTGAGGAGAAAAACAAAGGCCTGGACGCCGACCCACGCCTGGCAGGCGCGGGCATTCGGAATCGTCGTTGCATCGATTGCGCTTTCTCTCTCGCGCGTATCCGTCGTACTCTCTAGAGGTCAATCGGTGGTTCATCACTGAAAACAGTGAATATTCGCTGATTCACGGCTATGACGCGCTGGTTGACTTTTAGAGAGTACGGTCTTATTCGTTAATGCCTGGACCTGCATTTTTATCATCATTTTTCTCACACTGAGAAAAATGTCCGATTAAATATAATCGGATAATCCAATTACATAATAACAAACGGATATATCCAATTAAATTGTATAACCGATGAAAAATATAATCGGTTTTTCAGTCAAATTTCATCGGTAACTGCATTTCATCGGATAAATTTCATCGGATGTATCCATAATTTAATCGGAAACACGTAATCGGAAAAATTAACCACCGGGAACACTATTTAATAGGTTTATCCAATGAAAATTTTTCTCAGTGCAGTAAAACTGAGGTCCAGGCATTAATGAATAAGACTGTACCTTTCGCAACTTCGGCAGATGCGACCGTTCGTTCGTCCGTCGCAATTAGAATGGGTTCTTCCTCTTTAAGGACATGCACTTTGTTTTTCCCCGCGAAGGAACTGGGATAGCATCAGATTTATACGGCCCGAGATAAAGTCGGAAGTCGGGAATGTTATGAATTAGGTGCGATAGCCTGAAGGCAATAGCAATATCTTGGACTAGATATCATCTAATATTTCACCACGAGCGAGCTACGCGAGATTCTCGTATTCCAAAATCTCGGAGAGCGACAATTCGTTGTGAGAAACATTTCGCTCGCCTGTCAATCATCTCGCTGGATACTTTCTGATAGACCCTCACGAACGCTCCGAGAGTGAAGTTTTCCAGATGAAGCATACAAATCATCGTCACTTTATTTCTGTACATTTGATTGCGACATTAGCACGTTTCCAAGTGTAAGTTCATAACAGTTGTCACGCCCGCTATCTTCTCGTCGGGTAAATCGGCTCCTCGTCGAACTCGTATTTGTACTTGCCGAAGGGTTGATGATTGTGGATATTGTTCGCCGCCAAATACGCGTATACGCGAGGGTTTCGCGGCCCAGGCACGTAACGCCCGTATCGGGACAGAATGAGGGCTAGAACGGGATTGGGCGGCGGATGTACCTTGCTATTGTAGCTATCGTCGTTTAGAGTACGGCTCAGGAAGCGATCGAGGGCCTTGATGACCGCCGTTAGGTCTTGCGGCCCTCGACGGGGGTAATACGTCGCCGTTTCAACTTTTCCACGATACGGCAGTTGATCGCCATCCAGCTCGTCCGTCAGGTATCCGTCGTGCACTTCGACATCCTGATACGCGAATCGAGGTACGTGACGATGATATTCCCGGATATCTCCCGATAACGCCGTCCTCGTCGTCGACGGTTGCGACGGAGGAGCCAGAGATGCGTTCGGCACTTTCGCCGAAAGCGAAACGTCGTCCTGGTGAATTTCCGCAGGGAACCTTCGAGTACCGAGGAAGAAGATATAATATGATTATGCGCATTTTTTGCGAGAGAGGTGCCACGAGGGTTTTCGTCTCAAAAGGATAATCGATACTATCTAAAAGACAATCAGTGGATTATCGCCGTAAACAGTGAATACACAGAAAAAGAATAAGTGTCAGGCCAACTTTTATATATTCAAATTAACGCGTCATCGTTTTGTATATATGCAAAAATCTGTAATCCTCTTAGAAGCATTTAATAATCTCACATTCCAACAATGTTACAGTCTTATTTAAGTGCTACAATTATTACTTCAAGAATACACAGGGATAGGAAAGTTACTTTTCAAAAGTAACTAGTTACCGTTACAGTTACTGATTTTCGAAAGTAACTCGTTATCGTTACCGTTGCTTAAAAAATAACAATTCGTTACTTCTTTAAGTCTGAAACGAGACATCAGACATATTTTCAAAAGAAGAATATTCTTTTTTTTCTATGTAGTCACTGATTTACACACGGAGAGAATTTTCTCTTGAAATTTATCCTGAAAATTATGTGATCGCAGGACAACGTGACATTTTGAAGAACTTTATGAGAGTTTTTTGAAATTTTACCATACATTTTATTAGTAAAATGTATACTAAGTATAATTACTAGTGAAATGTATGGTAAAGTTTCAAAAAACTCTCATAAATTCTTCAAAAGGTCACGTTGTTCTACAATCGCATAATTTTCAGGATAAATTTTAAGAGGAAATTCTCTCCGTGCAGTATACCACTGCAATTTTCAGTGGTATATTTATAACTGCGAATCAGTAACTATTCACTGATTTCAGTAACAATGCACTGAGTAACTTTTAGAGAGTAGATATTTTAAAATCTCCGTAGATGTTTTAAGATTGGAATAATGTTTAGTTGTATCTTTCAGTATGCGCGCACGGCGTGGTGTTCAAACTTAAAAATTTTACTTGAGGTTTCCTCCCCAAGAGACTCATTGCTGAAAATTGGAGGTTCGCGATAAGTAATCTTCGACTTTTCTACGGAGAAAGAATCGACGATAGAGCGTTGAAAGAATTTTCAAGTTTTGCGCGAGATTTTCAAATTGCCATACCTATATAAGTTACAAGTGTACACGAATATGCTCGTCTCTTGCCGTTTTCACACATTTGCTTAATTTAAGAAGCGAAAGTTCAATACCTCTGAGGACCCGTTTGCAATTTCTGCACGCGATTACTCGAAATTGACGCGGACTGAAGTCCCGCTGGACGCTCCGTCCGTAGATCTCTGGAGAACGTAGGCTTCCCCGGATCGCTGTCGACTGCTCGAAGAGCATCGTATCGATGATTAGGATGCTTCGGAAATGGAGAGCTCGTGACCGGCAGATAACTGTGCCGCGGCACGTTGGCCGGGTCCAAAGATGCCTTGCTCACCAGTATGGCATTCGTCAGGCAGACATGCGTCACCTGCATTCAGGCAAAAGTATGTCTATCAAGGCCCGAACACACGAAAAAACTCAAGTAGTAAAACTTAAGACTTGGACACTGAGAAAAATGCTATGATTGTATCAACAAGACGTGTATGATAGAACGTATTTTGGTTAAATCAAACAGAATTTCTAGATTCACTACACACATCTAGTAAACCCTAAAGGAATTATCATTCGTCCATTTTCTAACAGACGACAGGTTGAATCTACGAGATTTCTAATTAATTCAACCAAATTTTTTTTTCAGTGGAGGGAAATGACTAACTCTCTAAAAGTCAATCAGTGGAGTATCACCGAAAACAGTGAATAGTCACTTATTTACCACTGCAATTTTCAGTAGTGTACTTATTACTGCAATTCAGTGAATATTAAAGTCACTGATTTACCACTGCAATTTTCAGTGGTATACTTATAACTGCAATTCAGTGACTATTCACTGTTTTCGGTGATAATCGACCGATTGATTTTTAGAAAGTTGGTTATTTCCCCCCAAGTTAAGTAAGGCCTTAAGTTTTACTACTTCAGTTTTTCTCGTGTATTCGGGCCTTTGTTCGCATCTGTCTTTCGAAATCGCATTCCCGTCGTGCCGCTCCGCTATTACAGCGGCACAACGCCAGATTCATTTTAGGACCAGGGTCGATGCACCTAGACAACCCCCGAGCCAAGTTCACGGCACCGATAGCAGATTTCAAGATTATCCGACCTTCTACTTGGAGATAATACTATAAATTGTAAATACAAATAATTTTCATTCGCTGTTCAACTTCACACGCTCAACTCCGCATACTTCACAATGTCTCTCACGGCGCACACATCGTCGTTTTATTTAGGACGATGTATTTACTCTTGTGTATTATCACCACACGCAGTTTCGTGAATTGTACGCGTCGCGAGACGCGATAACTCGGAACTCTCGTTACCAGACAGACAATGCCGATTTTCTTGGCAACCGCCATCCTCCTTCTATTTCGTAAAAAGGACTAAAACGGCGGCACGCACTCCGCGTGCCATTTATACAGCGTGCCGTCGCGTCTGCTTAAAAGCCAAGTCTTGTCCTGGCCAGGAAATGCGTAGAGCGATGTTACTCCCGTCTCTGTTCTTTACACGGAGATTTCTACACTTTCCCCCCTTTTCCTGTGTCGAGACCGGTATACGCGCCATTCACGCGAATTGCGAAGCGTTATTAGGAACTTTCCTTTTGTTTCCGAGAAGACAGTCGCGAGACGAATTCTGCGTGACGAATAACTTCTGCTTCATTTAAATTTCTTTCGTCGCTCCTCTTTATGCTGTCGAAACGGCGAACTTTTCTGCGGGTTGCGCGGATGCACTTTCGAATTTAGAGTCGAAAATAACTCTCATCTCTTGGAGGAATACGTTTTTTTACGCGGAAGAAGCAAACTAAAATTAAAATCATTGACCAGCCATTAATGATTGTTAATTAAATAAACGCTGGTTTTAATCGAGAAAGTCAACAGGACGGAATATTTTGTTGCGAGAAAAATTACATTACTCGATCGGCGAATGATTTATCCATATACTTTTACAATCATTGCGCGATGAGTAAAAAATAATTGTAAACATGTTAATTTCTATCTCTTTTGAATGATAAATAGAACCGACAAAATGGTGACTCGTTCGATGGTCCTATTTTGTTTCGTATTCTTCCTCCAGAGTGCACAACGTTACAGTCGACATTTTCTCGCGAACACGCAATGAATGAAGGATCGAGAAGCTCTTGGAAAATATGCGATTCCTCGTAATTTCTTTGATCGACTGTTGGTATTTTGTAAAAAAATATGTAAAATTACACATGATAAGTGTAACGATTTATACACAGTAATAACGGCAATATATAAATGTATGTACTTTTACCAAAAAATTTTTTTTATTCTTTGTTGTGTAAATACTTGTTTATACTTGATGAAAAATTACAAAAAAATTGTAAAATTTACACAATCAAAAGCAAGCAGTTTACTTATTACGTAAGGTCATAATTTTATCTACAAGGTGTAAATTTACTGACCTATGTAAATATGCACCTTTAATATGGTCTCAACATTACCCACCATAATAATTTTTTTACAGTGTACATACATTATACATACATGATTTAGAGAGACCTGCGAGTAGATTAGAGTAAACGGAGTCTATCTAAAACGGACCCCGGTAAACAATTTTTCATGCATGAGCATGAATAAATACATATACATATGTATAGAATTATATAAAAATATACATCAAATATGTCCATACATATATTTTTACATCGTATATTTCTATATAATTTTATATAATTCGACACATATATAATTTTATAGATTTATACATGCTTTTATATAAAAACTTTTTAAAAGCGAAAAAAATTATTTATAATTACATATAAACTTTGTACAATTCTCTCTCTCTATACAATTATACTATGTAATTACAAATAAGCAGTTTTTCACATGTAAAAATTTTTCATACAAAATTGTAAAATTTTTGTATCAAATAGGAATATTCGCGTTTATAGGCGAGAGCTTTATTTGTGAAAAATAAATAGTATTTTTGTCGTTTTTGTTGTAAAATCGATAGTTTCTTTCTTCACTTCTATGCGTAAATTATTTTATAAAGGGCTAACTGTTTCAAGTCCAGGACGGATGTCTCATAAATATTTTATTCTTTTAATTTTTGGTCCTTTTCTTTCTTCATTTTTATACGTAAATTATTTTATAAAGGGCTCACTATTTCAACACCGCAACGGTTTAAATGTCTCGCAAATATTTTGTTCTTTAATTTTTGGTTCTTGATAACAAATCCTTTTTCAGGGTGCTGTGGAAATCGAGGTAACTATGTTACCCGTCGGAAATATTGATTACCTGGCCACGTAGTTCAAGGAACATGGTTCGTGGCGCCAGTGAGTGAGACGCAAAGTTCTAGGGGATCTGAATCCGCGTGTCGTTATTGGCTCTGAAATTGCTGGTTCCAAGTTTAGTTCCAGTCGTTCCAGTCGCAAAGTTCTAGCGCGGACAACGACATAGGTATTCGCCTTGACGAGAACGTCTGTTGAGAATGCGCTTGTGGTGCCAGTTGAAGCTCGTCTTCCCGCCAAATTTCCGTCACGCTTGTTTACAGCCTCAGCTTCGATTTATCCGTACTTTTACTAAGTACATAGCGTGTCTTATAATTTATTGAAAACAAAAAATGGATGCTGCGCCTCTACAAGCTGTTCGAGCACGTGTACGAGATGAGGTCGGGGTCAAGTGTCAAAAGTTGTTTCAGGATTTCCTGGAGAGGTAACTTTCTATAGGTTGAATATCTTCAACGTTCCGTCATTCGACCTGGGGGTCAATTCTGTATCTTACACTATAGTGAAAATGCTAAAAGTCTCTCTTTAACCGTCCCCTTAGAAAGAGACAAAGCCGCTCACTTTTAGCACTTTCACTATAGTGTAAAATACAGAATTGACCCCCTGGTCCATTTTATTCGGACTACAGCTGAAACTTAATGATATCGTTTCCTCCGTTGACTCTTTCTATCGCAGATTTAAGGAATTCGAGGTTGTTAAGTATCTGGAACCAGCCAAGGAACTTGCCAGTCCAGAACGCTGCACGCTGGAGGTGTTCTTTGACGATACGGAAGCATACAATCAAATGCTCGCCACTACCATAATCGAAGAATACTACAGGTTGTGCGATCAGTAATCGCTATCTTTTTTTTTTCACTCGAGAGAAGCAAAAGCAAAGATTGTTCTTCTTCCAGGGTATATCCGTTCTTGTGTCAAGCAGTGAGCAACTTCGTTAAAGACGTGGGAAATTTGTCAAAGGATAAAGAGTGCTACGTCAGCTTTACCGAGGTACCTATCAGGCATAAACTGCGAGAACTGAATACGTCGCTGTTGGGCACTCTGACTCGTATATCTGGACAAGTAGTGCGGACGCATCCTGTTCATCCGGAACTGGTCCTTGGCACGTTTATTTGTATGGACTGTAACGCATATATCAAAAATGTGGAACAGCAGTTTAAGGTATACATAATATAAACGGTGGCCACTGATTAACTTGGATTCAGTTGTCTTTAGCTTCCGTCGTTTTCAGTTTACGAATCCCACGATCTGTTCCAATCCGGTGTGCAGCAACAGACGCCGCTTCCTGTTGGACGTGGATAATTCGGTGTTTGTCGACTTCCAAAAGGTGAGAATTCAAGAGACGCAAGCTGAGCTCCCTCGAGGCTCTATCCCTCGCTCTGTCGAAATCATTCTGAGATCTGAGATAGTGGAGATGGTACAAGCCGGCGACAGGTGGGTTCAAACGGTTCAGACGTGTTGACGATTGAAATTGTGAACTTGAATAAATCCCTTCTTATTTTTACAGATACGACTTCACGGGAACTCTTATAGTAGTGCCGGACGTAGGGGCGTTAACTTTACCGAGTGCAAAGACAGAGATGGGGCCGAAAAATAGAAACAATGATCAGAGGGAAGGTGTATCCGGCCTCAAGGCACTCGGTGTCAGGGAACTGACGTATAAAATGGCATTTCTTGCCTGCAGCGTCACCAATACGAGCGCAAGGGTAGGCAAAGTCCATCAAGTAGATGAAGTAAAATACATACGCGTTTATCTCTTAAGAAAAAAAAATATTTGACTTATTTTGTATCGCGTTACAGTTCGGAGGAACGGATGCAATGGAGGAAATTTCGCAAGAAGCGATGAAGAAACGAATGACGGAAGCGGAATGGAATCGCATCTACGAGATGAGTCGGGACAAAAATCTGTACACGAATATAGTTTCCAGTTTGTTTCCCGCTATACACGGCAACGATGAGATTAAGAAGGGGATCACGTTGATGTACTTCGGCGGTGTGGCTAAAACTACGGAGGAGGGCACGTCGCTGAGAGGAGACGTCAACGTCTGCATCGTCGGTGATCCCAGCACCGCGAAGTCGCAGTTTCTCAAATGCGTAGCCGATCTGTCGCCCAGAGCAGTTTACACGTCCGGAAAGGCATCGACCGCGGCTGGTTTGACGGCTGCGGTTGTACGAGACGAAGAATCCTCGGACTTCGTCATAGAGGCGGGAGCGTTGATGCTCGCCGATCACGGCATCTGCTGCATCGATGAATTCGACAAGATGGATCCGAAGGATCAGGTTGCGATTCACGAAGCTATGGAACAGCAGACCATTTCGATAACTAAGGTATTTAATTTTTAAACCTATAGTGCACTGAGAACTTTTGCACTCATCCACATGCGTTTTCCAGGCCGGCGTAAGAGCGACCTTAAATGCTCGAACTTCTATACTGGCGGCGGCGAATCCCATCGGTGGACGATACGACAGAAGGAAATCATTGCAGCAAAATGTGCAGTTAACCGCGCCTATTATGTCGAGATTTGATTTGTTCTTTGTAGTGTTGGACGAATGTAACGAGATCGTCGATAACGCGATTGCCAAGAGAATCATAGATTTACATTGCGACAACTTGAACGATCTTCAGGTGATATACCAACAAGATGAGATCATTAGATATATCAATTTTGCTAAGCAGTTTAAACCCATTTTAAGTCAGGTAAGCTACATCGGAATACATTTTTTTTTAGCTACATGAAAAATTACATTGATTAACTTTATCTTATTTTTGCAGGAAGCTGCTGAGCTTTTAGTTGAAAATTACACGGTTCTCAGACAAAGAACAGGTAGTGGAAGCGGCAAGTGGAGGGTCACCGTGAGGCAATTAGAAAGCATGATTAGATTGTCCGAAGCATTAGCGAAAATAGAATGCATGGACGAGGTGACGGTGAAGCACGTCAAAGAGGCGAAACGATTGTTGCAGAAGAGTATAATTACAGTAGAACAGCCTGACGTCGACCTCGAAGAAGGCATGAACGACGCAAACTTAGGAATGGACATCGATGAGCCGCCACCGCTCATGGCAGCATTTAACGCTGAAGGCAACGACAATGCACCACCTTCGACACGTATATGTCTACATATTTCTTTTGTTACATATCTTATTGTCTTAATATACATGCTTATTTGAATATGTACATCGATTGTTTAGCGCCTAACGAAACGTCGTGCGAACCGCCGAAGAAAAAATTAACCCTGTCCTTTGAGGAGTATAAGAATCTGTCGAATATGTTAGTCCTTTATATGAGAAGCGAGGAAAATCGTGTCGAGAGTGAAGGTACTTTTATTACTATATTGATGATAGAAATAGAAAAATGTTTTTACTTTATCTGTTAAATTGATATTTGTTAATAGACGACAATAAGGGTGGTATACGGAAATCCGAATTAATTGCGTGGTACCTTGATCAAATACAAGATCAATTAGATTCAGAAGTGGAGTTACTAGAGCGGAAAAACTTTATTGAGAAGATTATTGATAGATTGACGTACCACGTATGTATTAGCGGTCTCGTATATTTATAACTGGCACGTTTACATCTTGGAGTGATTTTTTGCACAATTTTATACTTTTAGGATCAAATTATAATACCTCTAACAACAACCAGCTTGAGAAGCAGAGACAAAGAAGACGAAGAAGAGGAGGATCCCTTACTCGTTGTTCATCCCAATTATGTCATGGATATATAATTTTACGAATCGAAGTGCCTTAAGACACAAAAGGAAGAAACAATTGATTATTTTATTTAAAAAATTCGTATTAAAAAAATATTCTTTTATCCAAATATTAACGTCATTTAATCTTAGTATTAATGTCATATTTTTTTACCCGAATTCTGTAAATGTTATAAACTTTATGGAATTCTTTTAACTACGGTGACGACGATATAAACGCATTTTTTATAGCATCGTTAAAGCATTCATTCATTCCTTATACTTCGCTTAAGCATCTCAACATGGGGGGTATAAACCACTTGTTTGCTATGACCTCACGTATTTAACATTGCTCATACATGAAATGAATGAATAAATCAATCTGATCGTGACATGTGTCGAGATATGAGCAATATCTTCGTTAATATCTATTTCTTAGTATTTCATTTCCTACTTTTCACAAGGCCAAGGGTGCAAAGATTAAAATAATAAATACAGCTATTACTCGTTCAAACATAGCGTGCTCTCTATTCTCATGGATCATAGCGCGCATAATCTCGACTCGTACCTATTTCAAGAGTGCGCTAATTAACATGGTGCAAGTCATGATAATTAGCGTACCATGGCTTACCATGGTGCGCTAATTAACACGCATTTCAATGCACCTGTTAGAAAGTGAAGCCATCTGTTCTAGATCGAATGTTAAAATTAACAATAGCTTTAGTAGTTTCAGTAGGCTTGGACCGTTTCAACTGCATCTGCGATATTAAAAGAGATATTTATATAAACGCTTAGTTCAGTTTAAACCTAATAAATGCAACGAATTTTTACGCTTCAAAAATTATACTTTTGCTACAAAGACGTTCGCGTGATCTGTTAATGGAAATCCTTAAATTATAATCTTTAAAACCTTGTCACATGATTCGCAATAGTTTGTATTTCAAGAAATGTATAGTTAAGTGTGGAGTCGACTTTACTGGCAAACTCTTTATTCAGAGGTAGTTTTACAACGTTTCGGCCAGTAATACTGGTCCTCTTCAGGTGACGAATTTACATAAGTACCCGCAAATGTCTACAGGGACAAAAGAAATTTCGTATAAGCTAATGTGTATGGTTAGCAATTTATGTACGGTTAGCGTTAAAAAGTTCTTCATGTATATATAATAAATTAAACCAAAAAACGTAGAGATAAAAAGAAACGAAGAAAACTTACAAGGTTCGTCGAGATAAAAGATGTGAAATAATGTCAAAGATTAAAAATCGTCGTTGTACATTGTTTTTAGTCATCGGAGTCAGAGCACAGAATATAGACAGCAAGTGACAAGAGAGAAGCGCGAAAGTCATAGGTGAAACCAGTAAATAAATATAGGTAGGGGTGTAGATATATTAAGTTATTCTAATGATCCTATCGTATATTGAGTTGAGATTGTCCGTGTCTCTTTGTAAGTTGATGGTGTTGTCTAGATGTTTTTTTATATGAAGAACATCTCGGCAATCTCTCTCTGAAGTGTGGTTCTTTATGTAAAATTGATGGTCTGTTCTAATCGAAATCGTGATTATATTCAGTGCGATGTTTGCTGATAACTGATTGAGAGGAACTTGGTTTCGAAATGTCTCTCCTATGTTCTTTTATGCGTGTCTCTACATGTCTCTTTGTCTGTCCAATGTATATTGAGTCGCAATGGTTGCAGTCGATTTCATATACTAGTTCTGTTTGTTTGCCATAGTCAATTTTGTCTTTACCTTTCCTTATGATGGTGTCTAGCTTTTTTGGGACGGTGTATAGAACTTTAAAGTTTAGGTCCTGTAAGACATTACTGATTGATTCACTAATCTTTTTTATGTACGGTAGAATTATGAATTTTTTCTGGTTGCTATTGTTATCAGTTGTATTGTTGAAAGTGTGGTTGTTCTTATCTTTGGTTTTATTAAGAGGTTCCTTGTTTTGTCTCAGGGTTATTATTCGTTTATTGATGTGTTTGTTAATTAGAGGAAGAGGGTAGGAATTGTTCTGTAGGATGTTTTTTACAAGTTTGATATTTGAATTATGGAATTTTGGTGCAGACAGGAGGATCGCATGGTCTACCAGATTTAGAATAGTATTTATTTTATATTTTAAAGGGTGGCTAGAAAAGAAGTTAATATATCTCCCAGAGAATGTGGGTTTATGATACCAGTTAGTGAATAAATTGCTAACCGTACACATTAGCTTATACGAAGTTTCATTTGTCCCTGTAGACATTTGCGGGCATTTATGTAAATTCGTCACCTGAAGAGGACCAGTATTACTGGCCGAAACGTTGTAAAACTACCTCTGAATAAAGAGTTTGCCAGTAAAGTCGACTCCACACTTAACTATACATTTCTTGATTTCTCAACTGGCGTTGACATATCTGCTTTTGAATTTGTATTTCAAGTTTAATTGTTTATTTAGAGATTGACGCGCGTATACAATCGGCAGGCTGTGTTACTTCTGTACATTTATCAGTGTTTGCAGTTTTAATGCGATGGGGATATAGCACGTGCTTTTATTGCTGCTTAAATGTACACAAACTACGCTACAAGTGTGTTAACTGTGTATGGTGGGGGTGTTCTGTGCAGTAATCAAGAACGTCACTTTGCTATACGATTTTAATATTATTTGTCGATACGCGATGTCCGCGAAAGAGCTGCCGATAGCAGAATTACGACGGGTGAGCGTGGTTCGAAATTTAACACACTTATGAGCGATTGTATAAGTTATATTTTAGTGTCAAGTGCGAAATTATCGACGCGAGGTTCCGTATAATAGCCACCTAGATTATCGTACATCTGTTCTGATAGCTTATTAATGTCCTCAGTGATACGACTTCCGTCACGCGGAACGTATTCGCGAAACATTGCTGTCTTCACCGCGAATTTATTTATCTTTTGATATAAACTAGTAGCTCCTGTTATTTGAACACTTGCACGCACTTAAATTGTATGTCATTTTTGACGTCTCCTTTTGCGATTCAAATCTTTCGATGGTCGACTCAGAACCTTGAATCTCGTGGTGAAAAAGAGGAACGTCACGACGTGACTTTCTTTATTAAAGTTTCCCTCGGAAAGAATTTTATTTTACGTTTTTTGAAAGATGCGCACGAAAAGTGTATTTAAGAGATAAAATTAATCTCCGACAGGATAAAACATGGGTACCTTTCGTAGGCGACTTTGCGCTTTTGAAGGATTTCTTCGCGCAGAAGAGACGGCGAGCGTGGCACGCGGTGCAATTATTTGACGCTCTTCTGCGTGGATTCGGACAGGTGAGTGATCAACTCTGACATATTGCACACGATACTCGACACGACATTGCGAGTCGCATAATTGGTAGCCATCTTTGCGGGAGAATTGAAGAGATATAGTTACATAAATAAGATAATAAAACCGCTAGTAAAAGTACATGGAAAGGAAACACGAGGCTAAATCGCGAGCAAAGCTGGTTGCGCAATTATGAATAATATTCGATAATAAGCGCGTTTTTCTCAACTAAACCAGTTTTACTCGTGATTTGGCCTTGTTTCCTGCACAGATCGTTATCTTCCTCGCAGCGTCCGTGCATAGTTTTACACCTGCAGAAACGAGCAAAGTCCTTACTCATTAGTAAAAAAATGAAGAAGTTGCATCATATATCGTATTTAAAATTCACTTCATTAATTCACCATCATTGAGGAACGTTCGGACGAAAAGTTGCGCCGAAGATGGTCCTTCGCGAATTTGAAGGGAATGCGACGTTCGCTGCGGCAGCAAGATCGGGTTTCGTATTGTAACGTCACGCCGAAACTGCCGCCGGGCACACCTTTAATTAACGTCAATTGTCTCTAATTAACGTTACAGATCGTTTTTGCGAACAATCCTCTCAGCGGGCTGCTGATAATAGTCACCTTGGCTGCGGTGACGCCAGGTACACTGGCGTTGTCCGCGACCACCGCCGGCCTTGGCCTCCTACTGTCCGTGGTACGTTTTATTAATTATTAGCCGCGGTGTCAAGCGGTCTGTTGTTGCCGAAAAGATAGCGATACACTTTTTGCCGCATTGCGCTCGAGAGACGGACGCTACCCGTCGCTCTCCGCCGTCGCTATTCATACGCGACGGTGCACCGCGACGAGCGCGCGCTGTATCTCTTTTTCATCTCTTTCGGACTTAATGGACCGTTTGCGTGCCGCATACGGGGAAAAATCGCCGCAATGCGGCACCGCAAGTCGCCCGGCAGCGCGCGACCCGAGGAGGCTTCCGGAATTCGCGCTCTTTCGAGGGCGACGCTTAAGAACTCCCGCCGTTCCTTTGCAGCTGATACGGGAACCCGACGCTATCGTCGAGAACGGGTTAAGCGTCTACAATCCCCTGCTGGTCGGAGCGGTGTCGTACGATCTGATCCCGCAAATTTACGGAGGCTTCGATTCCTTCAGCTCCCTACTCCTGCTCCTGGCTACGATACTCAGGTACGCGTCCAATTGTCTCGCGTTCTCGCGCGGTATATCTGGAAAATATTACACACGGCGCGGGTAATAAACCGCGAATACTTGGATTGTCGTAAATTGTACAATAAAATGAGACTCCGGGTACAACACAGCTACGCGGAAATGATAAACGGTACGAATACGTTTCCGGGAATAAACGCGCGCGGATAAACGTGTGACGCTGATATCGATATACGCGTAAAATAATCCCGCGGATAAACAAATTATTTATTTATAAATAACATCTTGATGACGTTTAATTAAGCCGAAATATACATGCAAATTAATGTAAATCGACGTTGATAATTATGCCACATTGTCGGGGAGAAGGGCGCGGTTTTGCGCCGTTGCACAGTGGGGAAATAACGCCTTAAGCCAGAACTTGATGAATTCAGCATTAACGGATAACATTATGAGTTTAGACAACTCGAAGCTCCGTACGTGTGGAAACTAGCGCGAAACGCATCGTGACAGTCCCTCGGCTTGAGATTCGCGCAAGATATCTGGAGTAATTCGCGACTGGTAGATTATGCGGCAAACCGGATTACCGGAGTTAGCCGGAGTTCACCCGTCATCCGCGCTGCGGTGGCTGAGCGGTAACGTTGACGGCGAATTTCAGCAGCTCCTGGTTAATGTTTTCCAGTGTTTATCTCTCGCGGTCCCTGAGAAGCGATAAATTTCCGTGCACAACGTGGCCATTTAACTTGGTGGAGTTCACGTTGATTTGGGCTCTCATGACGCAGAATGGCGCGGGCATGCTGGCCAAGCCTGCGGAACTGGCGCTCGAAGTGGTAAGTCCACTTGACGTACGTATATGATATTTTTCAGGGTTGGGAAGTAACGAAGTTACAGCTGCAGTTACTTTTTTTTTGGTTACTCCAACTTAACTTGGTTACTTTCTCTCAGTCTGTAACTGTAACTTAACTCAGTTACATTAATACTTTATATATATTTTTAGACCTCCACAGATCGCATTAGGCCTTGCATTTGCGCATAAACGCCTTACAATTCAACTGCAGATTTGATATTTTTATTTCCGTCGCAAGAAAGTAACTGCGAAGTAACGATTTGTTACTTCTTGAGTAACTGTAACTAGTTATATTTTCAGCGAAGAAACTGTAACTGTAAGTAGATACTTTTATAAAGTGACTTTCCCAACTCTGTTTGTCCCAACCCACAAAACATACGTCATTGCATAGAGACAACACGAATTTCAATATAAAAATAACACGAGATCAAGACACGCAATAAAACGATTAATAAACTTCATAAGGCTCTAATGTGAAAACACAAATACGAAGTAATAAAAGAGCAAGAGTCAAGCCAGGAAGTTAGTGTCTCAATAATCTTTAATTTTAAATCTATTACGAAAAATAATACGAGGATATGAACCTGGACTTCCCTCTCTCACAGATATAATAAATATAATTTAATAAACTTAGGTGGAATAGGAGAAATAAATGTTCCGAGATGTTTCAGCTTTGCAACTTGTCGGCAAAGACACTGTCCTGATCAAAGGAGTCAGGGCTAATAACAAAACTCGTTTAATAACGGCAATCTTTTCAAATATAATTATAATTTAACGAGAGGGTATAAAGAAGGGTTTTGTGAAATACGTCAGAGGTGTTTTATTTGACGAATACCACGGTCGTTTGAGACAACGGGAAATGAGCGACGGGGATAGAATGACAATTTTAGAGCGTTGGTCCCGGACGAGAGTAAATTTGACGAGAATAGGGCGGAGGCTTCGACGCGGAATAAAATTCGCTTGGAAAAGCGCCCTCAGTATTCAGACCATACATATTTGACGTGCCTTCACGAGGGAGAATGCTATCCTCCGTGGGTAGGAGCACGGCTTTTCTCCGTATTGATCAAACTCCAGCACGAACAACTCCGTCGACGATAACTTACCTCGGCTCGGATTTATTTCACCCTAACTAGTCGCCGGTTGTTTGTTTCAGTTAAATATTGGGCAAGTTCTCGCTCCCTCCGCGTTTCTCTTTTTCGCAGACTGTTTCCCGTTGGCAAACAGCGCTACAACAGTGGAATATTTGAAAATATTGCTCAGTTGGGTGGCTCCCTTCGCGTATATGTAAATATATTAACTCGTCTGCATGGCCGTGCGTGCACGCCATTATTTCTGCTAGCCGCCTGGGTTCTCGCGATAACGCGAAAAATTAACTTTTGCATCTAAAGTTCGTACTTCAAGTCGAACCTCGCGAGCCCCACACGCGGGGTTAATGTCTAAACAGGAGGGCGGGGGGGGGGGGGGGAGATTTGCAAAAATGCTTCTTTCCCAGCTGCGGAAAGTTTCTACCTCGTGTTACAAAAATTTACGGCCGAACTCGATGCGCACCGCGGAACATAAATTATTCCTCCGCGAGGCGTGTTTCGTAAAATAGTTTGAGCCTTCTCTAGGCTCGTCGAGTGACTGCCGTGCTGCATTTCTCCATCATGCGCGGCTTATTGTGCAAGACTCTCTCATTGTTTTCAGCACAATGCAACAAGTGAGACGACGACAACGGACGGCGCCGGTTTCTACGGGCAGAATGCGACCGGCGTTTACGTCGACTGGGGAATGGTAGAGTTTACTCATGTTCCACTTTTTCGAACTTTATATTCTTGACTTCGCATATATTAGCATCTCCGGGGTCTCGGCAAGTGCCACGAGGCTTCATTAGTTACGCAGTTTCGTGCTCCGAATCCGCGATTACTTTTTTACAATTGCAAATTTTATTGCACGAAGCATTTTAACAAACTTTTGAATTTTTTATCGTTTGCACTTTGCTACATTGAGTTCTTCGTTCTATTGATACGATTTTACTAAACAGAAATGCTCTTGAATTTAAATTTATTGAATATTGCAACAATATCAGGCGACGTTTGTTGAAACGGAATATCTCTTTCGCGGTCGCACGGAAATAACTGTGTGTTATACGCGAAGCGTATATAAAAGTAAAATGGAAATAAATATAGCCGTGCTTCTGTTGCTCGAGGGAAATGCCGTATATAAATGGAGATATCAATCTATTTGCTTGCGCTCGAAGTTAAATCGTGTTTCAGGTTGTACATGGCAGCGTTGCCTCCGCGTCGCAGCTGTTCGGAGTCGACAGCGTGATCCTTGGATCCGTCATGTACCTGGCAATGTTAATATACTCGCCTATAACCACCGCGTTTGGGTACTTTGGCGCTCTCTGCGGAACCTTCGCAGGTATTTAAATAATTTTATATAATATCTACCGAGGGGGAAACCGCTGACCAAAATCTTGTACACCAATGCCGCACTAATGTCCAGTGGGCATTACTTGATCTTATTATCTTACTTTATCTTATTTTATCTTTATAATGCCCCAGCAAGGCCTAATGCCCAAACTAATGCCCCAGAAGTGCCTAGTAATACCCAGTAATGCCGCAAATCTGTACACCACAATGCCCTCAGCCTTTTACCCCTCGATATTTACACTGAGAACACTGACGTCCAATCAACGTCGAATCGACGTCAATGGGGTCGAAACCGTCAGTTTTCGAAAATAATTAAAAGTTTTGGAAGTTAATTTTTTGTATTAAATTTTGTATTAAATAAGTTAACTTGGCAGTTCTCTCCACTAAGGTGTTAAAGGTATTCAGAACGTTGAACGTAGTAGTTTAATTTAAAAAATAAAGTTGCGAAACTTAATTATTTTCGAAAACTGACGGGTGGCACGCGATTTCGACCCCGTCGACGTCGATTCGACGTTAGTGTTCTCACTGGGAAAAGGGAGAGAGAGGAAAAGATACAAGACGAGATAAGAGAATCGTTGATCTCGATTAACAAACGTACGTTTAACGGGGCGTACGGGGGTGATTAAGCTCAAGAACTCACCGGCGTGAGTTCTCTCGCGAGGGCTGAAGGCAAGAGCGTTTGTTTCGAGGTAAAAGCGTCAAGTGTATAAACGATCGTCGTCATAAATTTTCCCTGGCCAGGCTTGGAGCTCGGAGCGGACAGACACAAAGCTTACAGCGGCATGTGGGGATACAACAGTCTGCTGACCGGGGCTGGACTGGGAGGAAATCTGCTGGTACTGAACGGTCAGACGGCCGTCGCCGCTATCCTGGCGATTATTTACACTCCGCTCCTGCAGTACACCTTAGAATCGATATTTGTAAAGGTATATAACTCTCTTTCCGCTCGATTAATTCGCAGTGTCCCGCAAACTTTTAACGCTTTATTAATTTTTCAGTTGCAGCTGCCGGTGCTGACGCTACCGTTCGTGATAGCGACTTCGTTGTTTCTAAAATTAAGTGACGGCAAGGAGGATCTAATATTTCCAGGGCCCGTATCGATCACCTTTCCCGAGAAAGAGCGTCATCATTATCTCGCCCGGCGCGCGGCATTTCGAGAGGTACGTATACCGTCTCTCCCGATTTCATATGCTCTCCCGTTGCCGGGCTGTTTCCATGGTCTAGACCCTAGACATAAAATTTTATATTCGCGATGATAGAGATCGGGATAAGCGGAGCCGCTTTATCATCACGGCTTATATCGAATTCCATCCTGCCCAAACCTGATTTGCGACTGAAACTTTTCCCGCGATAAGATGGCTCTCAGGACCCATCAAAACCACGCCCTACAAGAAGGACGGAAATTGATTCCTGCCCTACTCTCAGCTTGTGCGTAGGTCGAACTGTCTGCCCGGCAAACCGTGGACTAAAAAGAAAAAGAAAGAAATAGGAAGAAATAAAATTATCGACGCTCGAATCTACGCTGTAATAAATGAGCCAGTTGAAAAAGTGAAAAAGACAGATTAAAAAATTAATTACTAAAATTAAACACTAGATAACATGGTTGTTATTTTTGTTGCAAATTATGACAAATTAGATTGAGTGTGTATGAACTTAGAGTGCGCTGTTTAAATTTGTACATTGTTGTAGGAAGATACTGCGGAAGAACTTGAGCTCGTCGCCCGGAACGAAAGGAGGCCAATCCCGTGAGATAATTAATGGCTCATCCCTCTCCCGAGTGATATATAATTACAATTTAGTATTACGTAGGCGATGATTTTGAACGTTTCTCATATCGTCTTAATCGTTCGAAATAATCTACCATTTTTAAACATTTATACAAGTGTAATTTATGCCTGACTGAAAGTCGATCATTTCGCTTGATTGAATTCGCCGCGCATTTCCGACGACGGCCTTCAATTTAAGTAACGTCAATCCAATAGCCGAGTTTATCATTTGTATCTTCTCGAGTAGGAAAGGGTATCCTTTTCGTCGATTCGCTCATGCGGAATAGATAAAGTTATTCTTGCGAAACTTGCGAATGTATACTTTAAGCATCAGTGAATGCTAATAGGAATTTATGCTAATAGGAAGTTGTGTATTATATCGATAAAATAGCTGGAGAGATACATTAACTACTCTATTGTACTTTCTTGTACCGCACGATATTTCTTGTAGACCAACAACAAAGGTAATATGTTGAAACCCTCGAAAAGTACAAGATGGAAAATTTACGAAGATAAATGAATACATGAAAAGTTATACATTGTACTGACGGTAAAAAATTCAAAAGTTACAAAACAGATGCAATATAATGTTAATGTGCTGGAATAATTGTATTTAAAAAAAAGGATCTAATTTTTCAAGCTGTGCACGTACGCTCGTCTTTTTGTATGCAGTTCTTGCGCTAACGTCCCAGACACATTTCTGATTCCACCAAGATTCCTCGCCGCGTTTCCAGATAATGGCGTACGTGCTAATCGCCTTATCTCGCGTGGGCGATCCAGGACACGGGCGGGAAGATGATATATAGAGGCTTCTTCGGGTGGGAAAAGGGAATTTTTTCGGCGGGGCGCCTTTACCGAGCCACGAGAAGCTACAGGTCGATCGATGGAATTTATTTCAACGCTTGGTCGTCACGGGCTATAAATTCGATTGCTAAATTTGCTGCAGAAGCCAAGTTGTGTCAGGGGAGCCGTACGTGGAGCTCAACTGCTTATTGCTACTAGATTTCGATTCTAGACTTCGATTCCTCACATTCATGCGAAGGCGAACTGCCGCGAAATATGAGACCGACGAAATTCCGCGCATGAAGAAGAGAACCCGATTGGAACTCTTCCAAGGCGAACGGATGGCGACGGGCAATCTGCGAAGGAAATTTGTCCCGAGAACAAGTGTTAACAAAGACAAGGTTGGCCCTCGGGGCCTTCCTCGACCTAATCAAACTAGCGAAAAGAACGCCTTGCCGTTCGTGCGGGTACGACTGCCGCAACTCGCCCTCGTTGTTCAAGAAAGGGGAGCTAATGAAGAAAAGTAGAGCGAGATTTCTGGTTGCCCGCACGAACGTTACTTCTAACGCGATTGTTACTTTGGCAGCATTTTTTTTCTAGTTATGATTTGTAACTCGAGATTTATCCGATCTCGATTATTAATATTAAGAATCGCTGTAACATGTTACGACGTTGTTAAAACGTAGAATTTCCTCTTCGTCTGGTACATTGCGAGTACCATGATCTATCTTTATAACGCAACTGTGCCGTTGCAAGTAATAAAATGATTTATACCTCGATAAGCCCGGTTTAATACAGGGCCCAGATGCCTCCGCAAAGTCGGCTTTTCCTCTGCGAGACCCGTGTAGCGGACAGTCTCGCGTCCGATAATTGTACGATAGTATGTTAAAATTAATGCTGGTAATTTGCGGTTTGCCGACACACGCAGTTTGCCATTTCGGGAGTAATTAAAGGCCAATAATTTTCATTTGGTACATCAACTACTCACTAATAGCAGGACAGTGAGTACGTTATATATTGATAATATAAGCGCTGCGAATTAAAGTTTAACTAAATTATAAAATTTATGTGAAGTCAAATTAATATTATTAATCGCACATGTAATCTCTTTGCATTATCGAAATGTATAATATTTGAAAAGTTTTCGCGGTACTCGGGAGCTTTTTACACAGCGAAAGCTATTGATTCTTGGATATTTTAAGAGCCGCCGTCCTTTTTAGTTCGGCTTTGAATATCTCTAATCCGGAGAGAAAAAGAGACTGCGCAATTTACGGAGCGTACACGATATGCCCCACCATCGGATTAATTAGCACGCGAACCTACATTTCGAAGCCGCTGGAACTGGCGCGCGTTCGCGTGCGGGGTAAAAAGCGCGTGCGAGTAAGGCAGTGAGGACTTTAAAGGATAAACATCTCAGTTCGTTGGCACCCTTAGAGTCCAGCTCCAGCTGAAAGAGAAGGGAGAAGAGAGTCGACCGTCGGCGGCAACGACGGCGCCGACGTCGGTGGTGCTGGTGGTGGTGGTGGCGGCGGCGGCAGCGGCAGCGGCGGCGGCGGCGGCGGCGGCAGGAAGGGGTAGGGCTGAACGCATCCCTGCCAGATCGGCTACCTGCCTGCCGCCAACCCTGTCCGTTCCGCGACGCTACCCCAGTACTCGGGCGATCGCTAGCACCCGCGCACGCGACATCCCTCCGTCGGGGGTGCGCGCCACGGAGTGTCTCTATGTATGTGTGTGCGTGCGTGCGTGCTCGCTGAGGGTGCTGCCGATCGCAGTGGCAGCCACCAACGTGGTGCAGCCAGCGGCGTGACGTAGCCACCCCGCGTGGCACGCTAATAGCTCGATCAACCCTCGCCGCCCGTGCCGCGCGAGGGTCACGGGGTGCCTAGAAGCGTCACGACCTCTTGTACTAGGCGCACGAGAGGAGCTAGCCGCGGGCCTCTCTGGTCAGCATCCGCGAGATAGGGGTAGAATGTAGCGTCGCAGTAGTAAATGTGTACGGAAGAGTCGGGAGTAGTGAGTAATACACATGAGCGAGTATTGTCTTAGGGCGGCGAGTAACAGTGTCCGTGTTTGCGTGTAACAACAAGCACTCGCGCTCGCTCGAGAGATTTGTTACACTCTGCTTCAAGTCTCTGCCTCTTTGTCTCGTCCCCTTTCTCTATTCGTCACGGATATGTCTCTCGCATTTTCAACAGAGTCTACCTCTTTCTTTACGAGGAACAAAATTTTGACGATCACACTCGTGACGTCCTCGCCGCGGGATCCGAGATTCCGCATCTCACCGCTTTAACCATAATCCTTTCTTCGGACAGGTTTCTGAAAGTTGATTGGCAAGAAAAAGTATTTCGGGAATGACAGGAAACGACGGCATCTGTTTTCGCGATGTCTCATTTTCTAATACATCATCTGCCTGTCGCTTTTTTTGTTCAACTACCCCCTCGTGTACGCTTTGTTTCGGCGCCTTTTACCGCTTACGAAATATCACGTGTATCCTCGAGATAACTTCTCCCTTTTTCCCTGGCGGAATCGCAAAAACGGTTGGTTTGGGAAGGTGCTCGGGGTCCGCGGAAGAAGGATTGCTTGGAAAAATTGGGAGCGACGTGAGCAGATTGGGTATTACGTCACGGTGGACCTGGCGAATAAATTAGGACGATGCTCGGAGATAGCCAAGGGGCAATTTGAAGCTCCGAGGTCTGCCCTCGCGTTTTCCCGTGTTCGCAGATCCCGCTGGTGATACGGACGAGATCGCGGGATCGTTGGATAGTTCAAAGCGCGGGAAAGTCCCCACATAGACCAGCATATTCACGTAGTATCGGGGTGGCTTTATGGTCAATCGGCCGCCAAAGCCTATTGATGTCTATCGGTTGCGCTAGCCGACCGAGTCCTTCAGACTCGCTTTGACGTTAGAGGCTAGAGCGATGATGCTTGCCAACGAGCCACTTCACTCGCTCCATCGTTCACCGCTTTTTATGACGAGAGGAATTTCACTCTTCTCTCGCCACGTTTGAATCGAAGAGAGAGTTCTCTAAAGCATCCTCCTCCGAGTTTGTTGAAAATGAGATTAGAAAGATAACGTTCTTGAAATTTACAAAACGATATTTAGGAACTTCTTCAAGAATAATTTATATTCGTTGCTAAAACGTTGCGGTGCAGCAATTTTTGCGTTCAATCGNNNTTCACCGCTTTTGAAGAGAAGAGGAATTTCACTCTTCTCTCACCACGTTTGAATCGAAAAGCAAATTCTCTAAAGCATCCTCCTCCAATTTTGTTAAAATTAAGATTAGAAAGATAACGTTTTTTAAATTTATAAAATTATATGAAGAATTATTTAACGCCAGTAATTGATTAACCAATGTAGAAAATTGCTTGACGACGCTTGGCTGGCAAATTCTAATTAAAGGTTAATCAATTACTGGCGTTAAATAATTCTTCACGTTATTTATACACCTTGACCGAATAATAGTGTCCAGGGTGGAGGGGAGGGTATGGAACGGGAATACTTAAATATATTCGTTATTTACGTTAACTATATTCGTTGCCAAAACAATTTTTGCGTTCCATCATTCACCGCTTTCCAAGAGAAGAGCAATTTCACTCTTCTCTCGCCACGTTTGAATCGAAAAGAGTGTTCTCTAAAGCATCCTCCTCCGAGTTTGTTGCAACTGAGATTAGAAAGATAACGTTCTTTAAATTCATAAAATTATATTTAGGAACTTCTTTAAGAATGATTTATGATCGTTGCTAGAACGTTGCGGTGCAGCAATTTTTGCGTTCCATCCTTCACCGCTTTTTAAGAGAAGAGGAATTTCACCCTTCTCTCGCCACGTTTAAATCGAATAGAGAGTTCTCTAAAGCATCCTCCTTCGAGTTTGTTGAAACTGAGATTAGAAAGATAACGTTCTTTAAATTTGTAAAATTACATTTAGAAACTTCAAGAATAATTTATCATTTATTACTGTGCTCGTGTGCAATATCTTGTTAAGCCTATGACGTATAGTAAACCTAAATCATCCATATTAGGACAATCTTTCCAAATGAGCCGATAAAACGGATTTTGGTTATTTATCGACCCTTCGTAAACATTCCTGGAACGCTCTTCAACAATATGCAGAGAATATTCAGTGCTCATGTATTGTTCGAGACTATTCAAGGCATTCAAGAATCCAAAACTTATCGGGTATAATAGTTGAATCGCTCAGTAATTCCGACGTAGCTGTACACATAGTAAAATAATTTTTAATTTCCAATATTTTAGGAGGGTCCAACGTTTTCGAAATTTATTTCACGGAACTGGAAGACTCCGATTGAACAGTAAACGATTACCCCCTGGAATCTCGCCGATAAGAGATCTCAGTATTGGACATTTTCCAATCCCAGTTTCTCGGGATGATTTCCTCGCGATCCCCCGCATTCTAGCCGGACGTGGGCCGCGTGTTTCGACCGTCCTTCGCATTGCGTCGTACAGAGGAACGGGGTCATTAGCTACGTACGTGGGCATAGCCGGAATGGGTCGTGGGAAATCGTCGGAGCAGAAACGACCACCGGCGCGATTCTGATTTCGTCTCGAGAGGGGCCGGTCGATCCATCACTGTTGCCGCTTCAAGGCTTTGCCCGACGGCAATGTCTCAACGTAGATCGTTCCGATCGGCCAGGTATCTCGGTAACCGCGACTTCGTGTTTGCGAAACACGCGAAAGTACCTACCGGAGGCTGATGTATCGCCAAACGATACTCAAGCGTGTGTGTCGGGTGATTTAAAGTCCGAAGGACTTAAAGTTTCTCGAGGAGGGCTGAGGGTGTCGCAGCTGATCGCGGAAAATCGATGGACGATCGAGGAAGATTGTCTTTCGCCGCGCTAAAACTGTACCCACCGGAGGGACACTGAGATTTCGAAGAAGAGATCCGCGAGACAGCGTCGGCAAGCGGGTTCTCCGGGTGCTTTCGACATCCGCGCGTGCATACCTGCCCGGCGAACAGTGGCTCCGATTAATCATCCCGTAAAGCGGACACTTGTGGAAGAGATACTCGCGTATGATGGAAACGCGAGCGCCGGCGGAGCCGCTGGAAGAAATTTACGGCCACCGTGGGGAATCATCCGTTTCATCGGGCACGGCGAATCATCTGATATTTGCCATCAGATAATGCACGGCCATCGCCGATAATGGAGCGCGAATCCGGCTAAGACTCGCCTTGCGAAGCTGACCGTTGCAGCCGAGAACGGCTCGCCGAACATCGATTGGCTCCGGGCAACAGAACGAATCCAGACTCCTTCCTGACGGGGCGAGCTCGTGCGATCGTATCCGCGGGATCTTTAATCGACGCGACTCTGGACCCGCGGTAGCTATGAGGAGAAACTGGAACGAATAAAGAATCATCGATAGTTTGTCCTTCTCGCCGCTCGCTTGTCAGTGGACCAAACGAAACTGAGTCGGACACCGTCAGGAAGATGCACGGAGGTATCGAGATATTTACATAAATTGCGCATATCATTTGGCACGCGAGAGAAATAGAGGCGGGCGTCCCTCCCGCTCTCGTTTCCGACTCGGCGGAGAAGCCACGCGAGGGGAGAGAGAGAGATCTCCCTCGCACGGTGTGCACACGGTAGGAGGAACACTGGCTGCTAATGCGGACGTATTGGAACAAGGGTGATTACCAGCTTTTACGCGGCTTGTAGCTGCTATCGTTACCGGGGAAGAAGATCGTTAGCAGCGTCGCCCGGAAATCCCGCGGAAGATTAATGAACGGTGCGGTCGGCGAAGTGGCGTCGCGGCGATAGGGAACCGGTAGGGAAACAACGTCGCAGCACTCCCGCGTTTCCTCCCTGTCTCCGGTCCAGCTGCAATCGGCGACGCGGCTTGATGCTGTCGCGCTTCCTGCAGGAGCTGTCGTCAGCGGACAACAGGAGCGCCGTCGCGGCGAAACGGAAGGAGGAGGGCTTGTGATCGTTTCGGCAGCGGGCCGATCGGTCCCGCGACGCAGCCGATCGCGGTAGCGCGGCGGCGATCGCCACGATCGCCGCCGATGAGGCCGGCGATGTGACGGCGACGGCGGTGGCGAAGGCAGGCGAGGAGATGACGGTGACGGTGACGCCGTCGACTTCCGACGTCGCCGACAAGGCGGTGTCGACGGACGACGGCGGCAGCGGCGGCATGGAGGTGGCGCGTCTCGAGGCCGTCCTCGCCGCCCTGGTGGAGACGAAGGTGGAGGCGATGAAGGCGTCGTCGACGCTCAGCCGGCGATCCGGCAGCGCGCCCGCCAGTCCGCGTCGACCTAGATTGACCTCGACCTCGACGGCCTCCTCCTCATTGAACCATCACCACCACCATCACCACCACCATCATCACCATCATCATTCGCAGCAGCAGCAGCAGCAGCAACAGCAGCAGCAACAGCAGCAGCAGCAGCAGCACAATAAGAAGGGTCAGCATCATCAGCACCACCGCCATCGTCGCAGACGTCACGACTCCGCGCCCTGCGGAAGTGACTACCTCAACAACGCGACGGATCATTCTCAACACAAGTTGTCTAACGGTAAGAGAGTTGTTATAGGTCGCAGTACGATTGGCGATAATTAGTCCGAACTGTTTCAACGTGAGACATGTAACCCGAACAACTTGAACGCCTTAATGTTCACTGGTAGTGTTTAACTTGAACGTTGACGGAAACTTGCGAGTCCTTTGCACACGAAGATATTGGATTTATTCAACTACACGCGCGAGTCTGAATAAGAGATGGGTTTCTAATGTGAGATAGCGGGTTCTACGGTCTAACAATGAATTTTCCACTAAGCAGATTTCCCTCCGAGAGCAATAAATCCATGGTGGAGAATCAACTGATGATAGTTAATTTAACAGAAACCCCGCTATCCCATATTAGGATCCAATCTAATAATACGGGATTTTCCTCTACGTTTAGTTGAATATGAATACATTGTAATGAGTAAAAATAGTAGCACATAGAGTCGGCGCAGAAAAATAACGAAAACATTCGCAGCGTTAAGCACCAATGAAGGCTAAGCGGCAGTCGCTAACCGTCCTCCCTCTGTTTGCCAGGAAGGGGACGGAGAAGAGCCTCCGAAAGTCCTCGAAGCCCTCGAAAGAAGCGCAGGCATTCGAGGAGCCCAAATATTCTTCAAGGCGTCGTCCAAGACGTTCACGCCGGCCTCGATTCGCGCTTCGAGCTGCTCGGCATTGACGGCGACCAAGACGTGGCGCTAATAAATTTCGAAAGGGCTAAAGAAGTCCTCGGCGACTCCTGCGAATATCCGCGGCTGCACCGAAGTGCCTGCTACTTTTCTCAAAGCGCAGCTCAATTGTGAGTACCTCAAGCACAAGTTGAACGCGAAGATAACGCGCGCGCGCGCGCGCGCGCCAGTGCCGGTAGGATAAGCTTTCAATGGATTTTCGTAGAGGGAATAAGATTTTTCTCGCATCCGAGTCACGCTGTCGAGGTATTTTCTCAACGCTGAGAATTAGGACGTCGCGAGAAAAACGCCTTCGCTAGGAACAAATCGACTCTAAATTCCACCGGCTTAGCTTCTCTCGCGGAAATTCGCGGCGTCTCAGGGAATCTCCGCGTGTACAACTTTGGCATAGTTTCCGCATGTAAGGCCGCGTAGCTCTGCAGCGGCAGCCTCCTCCGTGACCGCGAGCTCTCGCTCGCCGTCCTCTCGTTTACCGGGTCGCCGGGAGTGTTGCCGCGGCTCCTCGTCCTTCTTTCATATTCGATCGGCCGACCACGAGGAGAGAGAGAAAGACACGGTTTCGGTGAGCCAGCGTGCTCGGCGGAACTGGGTCAGCGCGGTGCGTGGTTGTGCGCCTCTGTCACATGCCGCTCTCGGCAAATACGGTTTGGCGGCTGAGCCACCTGGGCGACAAAGGACGAGAGCGCCATTGGAGCGTGTAATGAAACCGGGGAGATAGCCAGCGGCGATTAGCGATCACGAAGAGGTGTCGTCGCGCCAGCGCGTCTTCCCTTTTCTTTTTTTTTTATTTGGCGAAACGATTTCTAAAATTACACGGAGCACTCGACGACTTTTAAGTACGCGACACGATCGTGGAAAGAGACCTCTCATAGCTGTTTTGTATTGATTGCTTCAGTACTGAAATTTTTATCAATAAATTCCAAAAGGTATATACATACCTTTCGCATCGCGGATAAAAGTACATTTAATTGATCAGGTATTGTAACACATTGCTCCAGAAATTAATATAAATTGCAATAAATCGCTGCAAAAGTGAAACGTTTAAAAAATTTTTTAATTGCATTATTAAATTAAATTGTACGCGGTCCATACTGTTCGATTAAATGTAACGTGACGACAAGAGCGCCCTAGAGATATATATATTGTACATATGCAAGATCGTGGGATAACATATCTTGACAGTTATCAAATAACTGTCCGATATATCGCGGAGGCGATATTAATTGAAACATTTTTTTGCGCGGGAATATAGCTGCCAGACTGATTCAACATCGACGTTTACTACTTGATACGGTGCTTTCTCGATACGATTAAATCCGCTAGTATATCAATTTACCTTTCTCTCTTTTTATCGAATATCTCCTCTTAATTGAATATCCTGTCACCGTAGGTAGAGGCTTCTATTTATAAGCTTTTCGCGTTTCTCCCGATAAGCGTTATTAATAGATGAACTTTGGATATAATATATTTATAATGTCCAGGAGTTAACTTTATCGCCGCGGAATAACGAAAAACGTGGTCTCGTATCCCGAAAGATTCGTAATTTCTCTTGAACGGACGCGGCGAAAAATGCAAACGGCGACAATGCTCGAATCGGCCTGAATCGCCATTGTCCGACCGCACGTCGGCTGTTATCACTACTTGGAATTTCATCCAGTCCTCCACAATGCACCGACGCCTCGGTTATCGTTTTTCCACTTTTCCGTCCTATTCCAGCGGCATTTTCTAAAATTATACTCAGAGAGCGCGTGATGGCCTTCGTGTGTGTGACGTAGATAGTGCAACGATTGTTCTTTGTTCAGCTCGATATCGAGGTCTGCCTCTCGTTGGCTGTTGTGAACGTATATCGAATTGCTGGCCCGCTTTTCCGTAGTACGTTACCGAGCTTCGATGCTGCAGTAGGGAGCAAATTGAAGAGTTTTACCGCAAATTCATCAGGCAGCCTCGTCCGATGCTCCATATTACCTTTGATACGTCAGCAAAACTATACATAGCTCTATCACGCGCTGGCTTTATTTTTATCAATGCATTTTTAATCATTTTTGCTCAATACCTTCCATATTTAATATCACGGAGACTTATATTCGCAGCCTACGTTTTTATGATATCTAATAACATATGTCGAAACGTTTTGACTTCGAATTTCAATTTCAGCTTCGAAGTATACGCGAAGACGTAGCTCACTTTCGCACATTGACGGTTAGTTAACTCAGCATCGTACGAAGGCGCGGCTGTTTTTTTCAAGCTTTCTTTTCTCTCGCGCCATTCAACTTTTTTCTCGATCAAAAACAGAGTAATTCCTAATTCTGTGTCTCGATTGTGGGTACCCGGTGCATAACAATGAACGTCGGCCTTTCAGTCACCGCCACCCGCGTGCGGCAAACAGCAACTTCTCGAGATTCACGAACAATGCAGGTACCACGATGATCGATACTCATTCGTCGCTCGCCCTTTTTCGAGCCTTTACAATCGCCGCCGGAATCAGAAATGTACCCCGCTCTTCGTATTGCGGACGAAGTGTGAATGAATGTAGATTTTAATTAAGGACGGCGTATCGATAGCCCGAGACGTCTTATTCAGAAACTGAATACGAAATCTCATTGTCAGACAGACCGAGAAGAGACAAAGTTAGTCGATTCCTATTAAACAATCTCTCTTGTTAAAAAACAAACTGGAACTCTCGTTTCTCGAGAGTTTTGTTTTTTTCAACAATTCGCGAATTCATATCGACATTTGTTTTCTATTATCAGACAAGTTCATCAACGGGAGAAAAAGTCCGTTCTCGTGTGTCCGCGCGAGATGCGCAAGAAAAATGTTATTTTTCAATTTAAATTAAATGTCAGACGCAGCCGGAGTGCTGGCACGTTTCATTTCCCAAACGGTATTGATCGAGAGTAACGATTCGATGAACAACGGTAACAGCCGCCGTCGCGGAAACAATAGCTCGGTATATTATTCGTGCGGTTTTTGCATGCGCACTTTTCAAAGCGAGTCGTCGCTCACTCGACGCTTCCCAAGTAAACTTGTATACGAGCGGAGAAGAATCCTCGCTGATCCTCTCATCTTCTTCCAGAAAAATTCATTACGACGACGACGACTACGTGGCGTTGAACGTAGCCGACGAGCTGGAGGAGGAGGAGACTCTAAGCGGGCCGGAGAAGGTGGACGAGTCTCAGGGAAGGTATCACCGACCACGAAGAAAGCGCAAACGTAAACGACGCAAGATCGAGCCCGTCGATCATCCGGACGAGGAACTCGTCGATCCGGAGGAGCTGCCGCCTCGCGCACGCTGGACGATCGTCGCGACCGCTTGTCTTCTGCTCGCCATGTCCTTGCTCCTGGTCGGTGTTACGCTACGAATGGCGCCTATAATTGACGACATGGGTGAGTCGATTGCTACGACAAATCTCGCGTCTCTGATCAAACGAGAATCGAGCGTTGCGCGTTCGTCGCATTTAGGCCCGTCGTTTAACTTTGAGCTTAGCTCAATTCGTTGTCTCTTTCCACCTGTTTACTTCAGAAAGAGATAAACACGATTTAAACTATAAGGATTAAAGCTAAGAGACGTTCGGCGAAACCGGGACTCAATAATATATTTTTATTGTATCGTCCGCTTTGTTGCGCTGGCGACCAACTTTTTCTTCTTTTTCAAATTTGTGGAAAAGACTGCGCACTCGAGAAGGTCTCTTAGAAGGGATTCCACGCTCGACAAAACGCGTCTGTTTTCCCGACGATTTTATTAGAACGCGATAAAGCGTGCGATTTATTACGCACTACGAACTTTTCACGGGCGGAAAGCCGTTCGGTGGTTGACGTGATGCGTCCGAAAATAGTAGCTAAATAGTAGCGCGGATTTATACGTTTGAGAAAGCGTGGGAGAAAATCATGCCGGATTACCGGCGCTAAAATATGTAAGACGGTCCCGAGGGTGGCAACCTCCGGATGAAGTTGCAAAGCATTAATGATTTAATGCATCTTTATTATACAATCCCGTAGCACCTGGAGAAACGATATTGTCGTTCAAGCGGATCCGATTAGGTGCATCGCCAAGTTCTCGCGAATCCAGATTCGATTAATCCTCTTATCATTTGAAATTTCATAGAGTTTCTTTCCCGTTGAGATTGACATTAACTGTCTTCGCAGAAAATTTCTCATTATTATATTATTTCTTATAACTTGTATACGGTATATTTTCAGAACAATTACAGATTAATTTGAGTAATTGCATAGTTTGATGAAAGAATTAAAATATAAAAAAGGCATTTTCGAAGAATTTTGTGAGAGTTTTTGAAATTTTACCATACATTTTACTAGCGATTGTACTTCCCTTGGAGAAATATACTTTAGAAAACTTTAAAATTTTACTTTAGAAAAATAAGAAATATGAAAGGTAAATTTGGACACTTGAAACTTTTATTTAAGGTACACTTAAAACTTACTCTAGCGGGAACTTCGACGGGCTTGGCTATCTAAAAATTACTTTAAGTGTCGAAAATTACTCTAAAATTTCTTAAGTAAACTCTTAGATTTGAAAGATTACTTTTAATAACTTTAATTTCATTTAAAGTAAATCTTCCCAAGGATTAGTATACATTGTACTAGTAGAATGTATGATAAAATTTCAAAAAGTCTCATAAAATTCTTCAAAATGCCACGATCAGATGATTTTCAGGGTAAATTTTAGGAGAGAGTTCTGTCCGTGTATTATAAAACGTCTTTCTAATCATTTTAAGCGGTATACACGTAACTGTCTAAACTATGTGTCTGAGTTCTCCAATTTTCGCTGTAACAATCTCCGTACCTACAGTGTTACATGACTAATTATGATGAAGTTAACGTTCACGCTAATGTGTGAAGTGACATAAAGCTAGCGTTCGGTAATTTGGTCATGGTAATTGCCAGGTTAATTTCGACGCGATAACGGTTCGGTCGCCGTCGTTAGCGGTTTGGTGGTGAACGCTTTCCTTCCTGAAAGCCACAAAACCGCGTTTCATCGTACACTAGGTATGCGAACGGTCGATGGTTCTCCGAACCGTTCCCCCTCGTGAAGGGAAAGGGGATGCACGGGGAGGTCAATTAGTTGGTGGCATTACGGCGACTGATGACACTCCTGTGCGAATGTTGCATCCGACAACGGAGGTACTTCTCTCCGCCTCGAGCCTACGTAAGCTGTAAAGCGTGCAGGGTGCACACGTACGCGTACAATACACGAATTCCCACTGGCACAAATAAGCCGCGTGCAGCGTGCGAGGTCGAGGGCGCTCCGCGTTTCTAAATTAAAGGCGCGCGTCTGCGAATCCTCCAGTCAGCCGTCGGATTTCCGCAGCTAAGCCACCTTGAAGCTCGCACTCGTCGTTCCACGGGGAAAAAGCTCGCCGAGAGTCGTTTTCGACGGGCGCGGGCGTCGTCTTTGCTTTACGGCGCCGGCAAAGTGTCTCGCTGATCCGTAGTGTCGTTGATCCTGCAACGGCGACCGTGTGCCGCAGGATACAGGATGTTACCCCCGCGGACGAACGCGATTACAGCCCCATCGGTGACCTCCCCGTGGTCCGTGATCGGGTGCACCGCGCGAGAAATGGAATTAAAGTTTCGACCAGTTCCCACATTTCCGGCGCCCGCGTTTCCCTCCCGCGATGTGTAATTGTTGGAGCGGTTCTACGGGAATTAACTCTCGTATCTCTCCTTCTCTCTCCCGCTCTCTCTCTCTCTCTTTCTCTCTTTGAGAGGAAACAATTTCCTGGACATCCGTGCTCGGGAGCAGTAAGGCAGAAATAAAACCGCCGGAATCGCCGGCGGCAAGAGCAACGCGATTTTAACGCTTCGAGATTCTAAAGATCGCTAACGGCCGTTAAATCGCTGACACCAGTAACGTTTATGCGCCGGTAAAAAGGGTGTCCCATTGTAGAGATTAATTATCGTCGAGCATTCGTGGAAACTTCGGCCTGCGACTGGAGTTTGATATTCAGACGATATTTTTCAAACACTTGTCGCCTCAGCGCGATAATAATGTTTATTTACCGTAATACTTGTTGGATTTCTTTTACGGGCTATTTACATCAATTCCGTTGAAATATATTAAAATTTGCATTTTTTACAACTGCTAGTAGCCACCGGCGATATCCGATTCCGATAGCGTCAAAGTGCGGATGACGTTGTATAAATACACCATCGCGCGCGAAATCAACAAGTCAGAGTCGATACTGAAACTTACACACGGTTCAAACGATGTTTCTACGCCGAGAGATTTGCGGAAGCGGATGTCATCGTGTGCGGTAGGTCGGAAGCGTTGCGGTATTATTGATCTGGGGAGAGATGAGATTATTAATCTTTCGTTTGATGATCCCCGCAACAGGCGTTTGATAATATTTAACATCGCGGCTGATAAACTCGCAGAAATAAGCCCGCGGTGGAATGATTTCAAATCGTGCGCGAAATTAATTTTTCAAGCATCGCGCAAAGTGTGGGGAAATTAATTTTTGTGTACCTCTTTATCTACTCGCTCGCACAGTTCGTGCCGCTTAAACTCATTTTCTTGTCGCCACGTCTACAGATACATTTCTCTTGAACGGGAGTTGCTATTAAACAAAGTTTCTAAATCTCGCGCGAAATGTCATAGAAATGTTAATCTTCGTGAGATCGTGTCGCAAACGGGAAAATTATTAATTGGCTGTGTAAACACCCGGCGACATTTGTGCGTTGTATCAAATCTGCTGTAGATTTCAATTATCCGCGCTGCATAAGTGCCGCTCACATGTATTCACACACGTATACGTATATAAAATTGATTAATTATTTTTACATATAATTGAATTTTTACCAAACACCGGGTTTCAACAGTTAGATGTATCGGATGTTGCCTCGCGCTCCAGCGCGGAATTGTTTGCAAAAATGGTGCCGTATTGATTCGCGCCAGATACGACGTTCCTTTGCGTTTGCTCTGCCGACGTCAATATCCACAACGTTTTAATTGAATATATATGTTCCTCGTCACGCGGATTTATAGCCTTTACATTTATCATAATTTCGAGAGCAACGTTCAGGCGTTTAACAAGTGTACAACCGCGTCATGATTAAGTGAAATTATAAGATTAACGTTTTTTTCGCAAAAGGGATACGCTCTCCCTTGATGAATATTAAGTAATGTGTACTATTAACTTTAACGTCCCTGATTTTATATTCAGGTTTTTTAAAACGTGCTACACATCTCTTAACATAAATAGAGGAAATTCTCCATTATGCGATAGGCTTCTAATATGAGACAGCAGGTTTTCAACGTCCAAATTCAATCACAAGTCTTTTGTCGCGATTACACGATTAAGACGATCTGACAATCAATTATCCACTAAACAGATTTCCCTCCAAGGGCAATAAATTCATGATGGAATCAACAGCTCCGCCATCTCATATTAAGAGCCTATCTCATAACAGGGGACTTTTTTCTGTATTTGCTTCACGTTACGTTTTTTAGAGCATTCTGCAAAGACATTTATTCCGTTCGTAAGAAGGGAGCGGGTTGAGTTAACTGAGTTTCAAGGCAAATTTCAAGCGAGCTCTGACGTCCGCGAATTTGAGGCAATAACGGAAGATCGCTGCCGGCCGCCTGTAATCGTTGCAACGCGCGATCGGCAAAATTACCGGGCGTCGTATTGATCTTGAATTCGCAAGATGACTTTCTGCACGCAAATTTCACGGAAGGCATCTCGTTTCGGCACTTTACGGCATCGCGTTTACATCGTTTCGCGCTCACGGCGAAAATCAGGTCAGGCCTGAACACCGCGCTCGATTTTCGCCACCGTTCGATTTTGACGTTGCACGTCATTAAAGGGTACGGATATAGAGCTGATCGTCATTGCTGACATTTGGTTACACCCACAACTGTTGCAGTTGATTCATTACGATCATTTCCTCGTCAATCGTGCGTTTCGCGCGCACTGGATCGAGTGATCAATCAATTAGCGGTCTTTAATTACTTCCACCTGCCAATTGTATGCTAAATCCTTTGAGTTAATCGAATCCCGAACAGAGCCCCATAATTCCGCTTGGTACATTTTCCGCACTCGGAACTCGCTGTGAAAATCCGCTCGCTGAATTCGCCGCTCTCTTAACATCCACCGGGAATTTGCATGTATTAAACGGCAAATAAAGTTTTACATTTTGTTCCTCGTGCGCGAAAACCGCGCGCGTATTAAAGTCGGCCCCGGTGGCGTTGCGACTCTGAAGCGTTAATGCCGCATTGCTTTTACATCGTGCCCCGGCGCAAAATTGCACTGCGAAGTGCGTGAATTTTTCATTTCGCTGTCATGCGGGCCGGGGCGGGGAAGGGGGACAGGTGAAATGGAGACCGGCGGGGATGGGGTTAAAATTTTTAAAGGGCGCGCCGCTGCTTATTTCCGCAAAGCTGTTACGGCCGCCGCGCCGGCCATTATGCTTGCACGCAGTGCGCCTCGGCAGTATCGTAAAGCAATGCGTATCGATCTTGTGCAGTTAGGAGATGACATCTACCGTGCAAATTATACGCGTCCGGTATTTGCATAACGGGCCGCGACAATTCGCACGGCCGCGGCCGCTGCGTCGTCACGCGTGAGCAGATGACACCCACGTTGTCGCGGACATGAGCCGCATTCGGCGCGTCTCGAGAGAATTGACGCGTTGTCATCGTCTCTGAAACGATCATCATTTACGCCCTCGTGACACTGAGTATTTCGGGGATTCGAACTCACTCGATCGAAAGTGCGCAATCAAGAATATCTCTCTTTAACGATTATTTGCCGTTTTGCTTTTCAATCTAAATCTTTTTTACAGTCTTTAATGTCTTCTTGCTTTTGACACCTTTCTATTATCTCTTATATTTATACAGTTTTAGTTTGAAGATACCCTTCTTTTGATGCCTAGCGAAGTGCCTAGCGAAGTCGGACTGACTGCCCCTGGGAAAATTTACTTTAAATGAAATTAAAGTTCTTAAACGTAATCTTTCAAATTTAAGAGTTTACTTAAAGAAGTTAACAGTTTACTCGAGAAATTTTAGAGTAATTTTGGACACTTATTAAAGTAATTTTTAGATAGCCAAGACTATCCAAGTTTCCGCTAGAGGGCCGTGCGGCATAGCACTTTCTCGTAAAAAGAAAATCGCACGCGGTATTATGAATTATATCACATATTTTTCACAATTCTTAAAGTTTTCTTGTAAATTCTTAAAGTAAGTTTTTAGTTTGCCTTACATACAAGTTTAAAGTGCTCAAATTTACTTTTCATATTTCTTATTTTTCTAAAGTAAAATTTTAAGGTTTTCTAAGGTATATTTTCCCAAGGGTGGACGCTTTGCTTTTTGGAATTCACGATGGAGTTTAGTGGGAACCTCTTAGTTGTCTTCCTTTCGAACTTATGTAATTCGTCACACTATTTTATGCCGAGACGACTTGTCGCTTTTCAACTAATGACTTTGCGCCTTTGATTTTATTATTACCGATGAGAGTTTCGTTGACCGAAACGTGTAACATTTTGCGTACACCTTGCTAAATATTCGTTAATATAGAGGACAGTCCTCTATTATGGGATAGATTTTTAATATGAGATAGCAGGTTTTCAACGTCCAAATTCAATGACAAATCTTTTTTCGCAACGATTACACGATCGAACAATGAATTTTCCACTAAACAGATTCGCTCCAAAAGCAATAAATTCACGGTAGAACCAATGTGCCTACTAATTTTACATAAGCCCCGCTATCCCATATTAGCATCCTATCTCATAATATGGGACTTTCCTCTAGATATAACACAACATATCATTTTTCTCACTCACTGTCTGGTGACGACTCCCATCGTCCCATTATTCTTATCCAGAATATCTTTCAATTAAAGTATTTGTATCATTTTCATTTATTTTATTCTCTTGCGAAAGGAGAAGTTTCTTTTAATATTGTAATCTATAATATTTTAGCAAAGCTGTACATTAGAGGGAAACGTTGTAATTCGCTGACTTGAAAAAGGAGATCGTTCATTTCACGGATGTGAAATTTGATATTATGCCAGTTCCGCATGCAACGAAGTAGTATAGAATATAACGTAATGCGGGGATAGTCCATTTGCATTTGGTGAGTGAAATTTAACACGAGCGTACATATTCGCGTATTATTATATTTGCGGGATCAGATTGGCCCTCTATGTGTCGGATCTCGATGTTTGGCTCGCGTACTACGCAGGTGCGCATTAGAATTTCCGAGGCGATGGGCTTACATCATTTTCGATATATCCCGGCCCGAGCGCCGCGGAAGGCAAATCCGCGAAACGCGGTTTTGGCAGAGGGATTTAACTTCTTTCGCGTTTCAGGGGATTAAAAGCGGTGGGCCGTAAATACTCCCGTCGTAATTTGAAAGCTCTCGTGTTTCAGCCCTTCCTCGGCGCGCGGATTCTTTAAATTGCTCGCGCGCGAGCCCCGCAGAGGTGCACTCGGCGCGTATGAAAATTTCATTTACGCGAGACCAGCCGGGATCTCGCGCTACGGCGGCGCCATTAAAATAATGCGATTTGTGTGTGCGCGTCACTTGGCTGGATCGGTGTCGACAAGTAGTATAATTTCCCGTTTACGCAATGAAATTTCCCGCACGTATCCGCGCGCGCTCATTAGCTCGCGTTTTAGCGCTCCGGTGTGCGTGGTGACGTCAAAGCGAACGGCTCCGCGCCGAAACAGGGTCAATTTCTTCGAGGCCGGTCGATCTCTCAATTTTTCCGCACGTTCGTTATTAAGTGGGAAACGGGGAACAAGTGATTCCTTGCGCTTTTGGCAGCCGTCGTCGTGGCTGCTGGACTGTACACGGGTAGTCCATTAAGCAAACGTACAAGTTTCGGAGCGTCCAGACGGTGCCCTCTGCCAGTTTATGATCGATCCACGCGGTAAATTGGAGCGCGACAGCTCATTGTCTCACTGTGTGCGCTGCTTGTACTTGACGCTCGCAGACGCGGAAGGCGAAGACGCGATATATCATCATGATGGATACTCTTTTGTACTCTCCTCGCTCCGCGATAACTGAAACAGAGAGTCATCTGCGAGATTCGCTGCGAGGTGGAGCGGAATATACCGTTTCCGCTTCCGCCACTTACGCTGCAATTTCGGTAAAAGAACGCGCCGGTGATCCTTGTTAGTCCTCACTTCCTATCCTCGAGTCGCTGGATTAATAATCGTAAAATCGCCGGCGGGAAAAATTTTACTGGCAACGGTGACGCGCGCTCCAGTCGTCGATGACAGTCGCGATTTTCAAAGTGACGGCGAAACGGTCACTCTCCTACGGAATTGCATTTACGTGCGGTTCTCGTTAATTTCGACAGCCGAACCGAAGTCGAAACTCGCGCTGAAATTAGATTGGATAGGGTATGTCGTTCTTCATAACAGGCGAATAAAGTGAACAGCAATTGGCATGCATATCGCGAATCTGTCGTCGAGAAACAGATTTGAAGGCGAAAATTTATTCTCTCGCCGTTAAATTCGTACACGGAAAGAAAATGTTGCATCAACTAGATCAGTGTAATTGAAATAAAATCGTTGGAACAACATCAGTGTTAATGAATGCAAAACATCAGATAGTTGTCTCAATAATCTGGATATTTATTAAATTAAAATCCGTAGCAAGTACGGGTGAGCAAATTATTTGTGTTTAAGGCAGTCCGTGCGAGCAACTTTACTTTTTTAATTCAACAGTATTTTTTTCCGTGTAGTGGCTCAATGAGTCAAATTTGACTCAATGAGTAGTCGACGCTGCTCCTGCTCGATATCTTGCTACTTTGAACTATCACGTGTAGTAGAATTTATTGCTTTAACACAAATTGTAATTAAAAGAACAGCTACGTCTGTTATTCGACCCGTTTCGTGGATTCTTTTAACTCCATTGTTTAATTAAATTAACGACATATTGAGCAGGAGCAGTGGCGACTACTCGTTCAGTTTAACGCTAGAAATTTAACAGTGCTCGAGCGCGATGGTTCCAAAATAAGCGTAAGAAGGTGAATTTAATCATCTCGAAGAGATAACACGTGTCTTGCGGATGGATGGATCGATCTAAATAATTTAGAAGAGACGTGACTTTTACTGGCACGCAGCTCTGGTTTTGAAAGCCGACTTATTGCGCCTTGTAGAACTTGTTTTCCCAATTTTAACGATACACGTATGTACACGTGTCAAACTCGATAATTTTAGACTTACCCCTTCTGCCCCCTAGAATGGAAATGCTGACGTTCGACGCGCGTACACTATTTCTCATCCACTCTACTCTCTCACGCGGCCACAAACTCGACAACTCGCGCTCTCATCTCCATTCATCCGCGCCTCAAATTGAGACAGGGCAGTCTCATCTCCGATGATGCTACTACCTCTTCGTTTGATCGCAAGTTCTATCGTTCCGTAACAACGTTCAGTTTACTCAGAGTCTCTCGAGAGAAACGTTTTCCCCTCGGTCGTCGGCGTATCCGTCGTTGTTGATGGATAATATTTCCCTTCGCACAAAATCAGGACAGCGTCGGACAGTGTTGAAACAGATGCCTCCTTTGGCAGTGTGTAGCCGGTGGTTTATTCAAACTTCAAAGTTTACGGTCAAAGCCTCGAGTCGCTTCTGATTGCGCTTTTGAGATGCACGGAGAAAGCGTTTTACACGCGCCGATATCTGGATGGCCTAATAAAGTGAATCTTTGGGAAGACAGAATTCTCGCTTTGCACAAATAAACACGTCTGCGCGGGATAATTTCGCATCTCGCGTTATATCCTTTATTTACCCGCGAGAAAAAGTGCGGTGGTTATTTTCTTTAATGGTGTCATAACGTACGAGCTGTCATAACATTGTCTACGGCATTTTCTTTCGGGATAATTACGCGTGGGTGGCGAACGGAGAGAGGCTAAAACGCGCCGCGGCTGTAGCGACGATCAGAATAACATAGGTCAGGTGATTTAACATTTCGCGCGTCCCATTTAATATCCGTACTTTTAAAAGCATTTCTCCTCGTGGTATTTTTTCTCACGGGGAAATGTCGGATCGCAATATGCGCGCGAGTCCCATTTACTCGGACAGGAATCACTTCTTTCGGAGTGTTCTCGCTCCGATTCGCGAGCATCAAATATTAGCCCTCAGTTATTGCCGGGTAGAAAGCCGGGCTGAGCTCGGATTATTCGTGTGTTTCTCATTCGGAAATTGTAAGAGTTTAAGGAATATCATGTCTGAAACATATCGTATTTTTGCGATAAATATGAAACAATTTCAATTGCGCTGTGAAAGAACATTGAAATGTGTGTCATTTTGCAATTGATATTGCATGTTTAATTCTTAATTCGTATAAGAAAGATTGATAGAAATGTTTTTATATTTTAAAACAATCTTTAAAATATTATTTCTTTATTGTTACGTTAAAACCGAGGGGGAAACCGCTGAGGGCATTGTGGTGTACAGATTTGCGGCATTACTGGGCATTATGCTTTGCTGGGGCATTATAAAGAGAAAATAAGATAAAACAAGATAAATAAAATAAAATAAGATAATAAGATACCGTAATGCCCACTGGGCATTAGTGGGCATTGGTGTGTACAAGATTTTGGTCAGCGGTTTCCCCCTCGGTTAAAACTGTAATGAAAACATGTTATGATTTCAAGAAATAACTTACGAACCTCACTTACTACGCGAAAGCTAAACCGCATATTAATTAATCACAGATCTACCAGAACTTAATGTATATATGATTCTTGATATATGGTCGCATTCCGGAGAGCGCCACGAAAGTAATTTCTACGCGATTCATCTTCTTTCAAACTGATTCAGCATTTTTGCCGTTCAAAATTATCGAGGATTCAAAATTCATCTCAGCGGTTTGATACTCGCGACATTGAAATCAGCATACAAAACTAAACTAAATTTATCTTATTTACATAAAAAACTCATTTTTTTCACATTAATGCAAGAAACTATTCGTATGTCGTTCCAATTTAGAAAAGATCACAGGATCATTAATTTTCCAATGGTACATTTACGTGTATCAATATTAAATTCAGCCTTCTGTAACGCCACGTAACTTTAAAGTCACGCATTCATCTGTCTTTTTACGTCTTGTTTTATATTTGTCACAACCTTAGCGTCTTACGCCACGTTACAAGTCATTTCTTTGTAAAAAAAAAGTTTTAGTGGTAAATTAATTATTAGTTTCATCCGGAAGTTATACGTTTACTGGTTTCACGTTATACAATTTTGTTTTTAGACACGAGAAAGAAATGGAGTTATAGAGGGTTCTAAATTCTTTGACACTCGCCGTTAGTATTACAAATCTTCTTAAAAATGTTGGTTTTAACAGCGCTGCTATAATTAAAAATTTCTGGAATATTCTCTATGTGAATTACGTAGATCTGACACCGATAGATACGCGAGTGTAGTTAGGAAATTAATGGAGCATTGCCGGTAGTATCTACGCGGATGCGCAGCATCCGCAGTTCCGGCCGCAACGCAAGTGCCTGTATCACCTGTTACGCCTGTCATTCGCTCTTCCGCGCTTCTCCGACATCCCGGGCGTTATTAGGCCCTTCATAGCATTCAGTATTTCGCTATGTGCTAACGTCTGTAACCGAGAGCGCGAGAGCGCCATCGATTACCGATGGCTGGCGTTGCGCGAAGAGACGACGGATCAATGGGAAATTCAACGCGCGAGATGCCGGCGAGCCAATCTCGAATGCGCCGTGCGGCGACGAGAAAAGTACCGCCGGATACGGCGAATTGAGTGAAATCGCATTTACGGTCTCGAACGTGATCGCCCGAGCAATTTGTCATACACACACACACACACACACACACACGCCGCAGAAGTCTTTCGGCTCGAAATGTCTATAAATCCCTATTATTGTCCGGCCTTACGGTGCGCGAGATTTTTCATCCGATTATGCACTTAATCGAGCCGGGTCGAGAAGCCCGTGCGGGCACGAGGATCGTCGGGCGTAACAAAAGGAATCCGTCGATACCATTACTCTTAGTTTCCGTATCCGGATACCAATTTCCCAATCCCATGATCGCGCGCGGCTATCGGAACGCGGTAAATCGAAGCCCGTGGTCATCATTAAGGGCACTTGGCCCATGGTATGAAGCTGATGGCAGAGAACGATCCGTAAACGCTTAAGACTATCTGTGCACAATAGACTTTCGCGGCTTAAGTTTTTCTCTGCCTTGCCTCACGTCTACGACTAAGGCCCGGTCTACAATGAGTTGTTAGTCGTTAGTCAGAAGTCGGAACTATATGTTGATCCTTTTCCTTTCTGGATGGATAACAACTCATTGCAGACCAGGCCGAACTCTACCATCAGCTTGACCAGTAGGTTTGCTCCGTCATTTGTTTCGTTTTGAGTCGATCCATTCTGCGCATCCAACGTTTTGTTGAACCAGCCAATGAGAGAGAAGTTGTGTACGGAGACTTTGATATATTACCACACGTACAACTACAGTACATACACACCACAGACTTGTATATACTACTAGATTGCTATCTAACAAGACATGGCGGAACTCTTGCCTCACTTTTCAGCTCGAAGGTAGCAGTCTAGTAGTATACAGGGTGTTACAGATAAGGTGTTCCTCCGCTCATATACAGATAGGGCGGGTTAAGCTGAAGAAGAAAGTTTCGTACCATTTTGTAAAATTCGCAATAGTTTTCGAGTGATAAATAAAAACGTCTGGGCGAATGAACGAACGAGTAGCAGTAGGCCGGACTCGGCAAGCAAGTTAAAAGCCTTATTTACTTGGTCTCGTAGCAACGGTGGGCGTCCGATAGCGGGAGGTGGAGCGACGCACCGGAAAAAAACGTTGTTACGCAGCGAGCGGCGAGCTTCAGATGATGCTCACTGCTCGTTCCTCACCGCTATGAGACTAAAATAAGCCGTTCAATGTCTGCCCAGTCCGACCTACCGTTTTCCTTGCGCTCATTCGCTGAGACATTTTAATTAATTACTCGATAACTATTGGGAATTTTGCAAAATGGTACATAACTTTTCTTTTTAGTTTAATCCGCTCTACATGTACACGAGCGGATGAATACCTTATCCGTAACACCCCGTAGAAGTCTGCGGTGCACACACACACGCATGTGTGTGTACTCATAAAACTATACTACCACACATACAACTTTTCTCTCGTTGGCTGCACCAACAAAATGTCGGATGCGCAGAAGGGATCGACGCAAAACGAAACAAATGACGGAGTGAACCTACTAGTTATACTATGGTTATATATAATACCATGCTTGGCCGGGTGGAGAACGCGCGCGCCTCGCTCGGCGGCTTCTCCGCTCCGCGATGGAGAAAAATCGACGGCCTGGCCATCGAGGCGTCGTTCACGCCCCGTCCATCTCGCGCGGCGAACCCTTCGAGGGTCCGTCGAATTCACCTTGCCAAGGGGGACCTTTGTCAAGGGACGGGCAAGAAATCGATCGTCATCTTCATTCTACACGCCAGCGCGACGATATTGAAATAATTTCGGCCGCCACCCGTGGGTGGTGAGTTCTCTAAATATTTGGCCGAGTATATTTATCGGCGCGCACGCGAAAATACGTGTGCGTGCGCGTCGCACACGCGGGACTTGCGTACGCGGATTTTCGGGGGCCGCGGGGAAAGAGACACGCAGCGCGAGCGGATCGGCCCGCTGAATCTGCGTCGCTAAAAATACGCGTCGCAATAAACTCAAGGGTGACGTCCACCACGCGGGGCGACGACGTTTTTAGCTGTCCCGCTTCTTCTTCTTCTTCTTCTTCTTCTACGTATACTTCCTCTTCTTTCACAACTTTTGTTTCCCCTCTATAATTATCGTTCTCTAGATTATCGTTTCGCGGTGTTTACGTTACTACTCGCCGTCGTAAACTCGAGATAATTTCATCAACGACGCCCATACTCTCGGAGCGTAAAAATAAGCACGAGAGGAATAAAAGTTTTCGATAACGTTATATTTGCTTGCTCGTAAGTTACTTCAGTAGTTTTTTCCCGACTTTATTTCTCCCCCGTCCGAGATCCTTGGGACGTTTAATCGGAGCGATAATAATTTGGACCTAGGCCTGGTTTTATCTAACGTCGATTAACTTTAATCTTAGTTTAATTCATGTTTATCTCTTCCAAAAGTAACAACTGAAAAGAGATAAAGAACGAATTAACTAAGTTTAAGGTTAAACAACGTTAGTGAAACCGAACCTTATTGTTAGTCGTATTCGTTGAGTCGACGTTTGTCTTCCCGGCAGATTTATTCTAATAAGACGCAACACCCACCCTGCACAACGTAACATTAGAGGAAAGTCCCCTAATACGAGATAGCGGAGTTTCTGCTCAATTAATAGGCATCATCTGTTGCTTCCACCATGAATTTATTGCCCTTGGAGTGAAATCTGTTTAGTGGAAAATTGATCGTCAGACCGTGTAATCGTTGCGTGAAAAGATTTGTGATTGAATTTGAACGTTAAAAACCTAATGTCTCATATTAGAGTCCAATTTCATAATAGAGGACTTTCCTCTACGACTCTACGTCGAAGATAATTGCTAGTAGCATTGCGTCCTCGGGTTCAAAGTCCTTGAGTATCAAGGCCAAGAACATTATTCCAGTTATCCGCAATATAAAGTTTAATCATCTCATTAGAAAACATTTCCAAGTACTCTCGATATTTTCCAACTTGGAGTTGTTTTACAATTATAATTTTAATATCCGTATCGAATTTCATCGGCCTCGGTAACAAGCATCATTAATCGTAACAGAAAATGCTTTCGAAGCGAGATGTAAAGAAATACTTCACAGAAGAATCGATCGTAGACGAATCCACTCTCTAAAAGTCAATCAGTGGATTATTACTGAAGACAGTGAATATTCACTGCTTCACGGTTACAAAGGAAAATCCCCTATTATGAGACAAGTTCCTAATATGAGATAGCAGAATTTCTGTTAAATTAACAAACACTATCTATTGATTCCACCATGAAGTTAGTTATTGCTCTTGAAGTGAAATCCGTTTAGTGGAAAATTCGTTGTTAGATCGTGTAATCGGTGCGAAAAAAGATTTGTAATTGAATTTGGACGTTAAAAACCTATCTCGCATTATAAGTCTGTCTCGTAATAGGGGACTTCCTCTGAATAATTCATTGCTATACTTATAACTGTCTTCAGTAATAACGCACGGATTGACTTTTAGAGAGTACGGACAGTCGAGTACTTTTAGATCTCCGATAAGATCGTAGATAAGGCCGAACAATTCGCCGGCAAATTATGCGCGGCATTCTGTAAACGTCTCGTGCACGGGAAGCACTTATGCGGCATTCTTGCAAGAATATTCGCACGCTGCTGACGTTCATGGAAGACGATGTGCCCCCTTCCCCCCCCCCCCCCCTTCAAGCTTGCGGCGTCTCGCGGTTGGCGATTAAACGCGAAAGTGCGCGCAAGAGGGAGAGTGTTCTATCCTGCGGAGATGGGAAACCCGTGAAAACCGCGCGGTCGATCCACTTTAATCACCCTTTACGACGCGATATAAATAGCTTTCTAGTTATTTATCACCTACTCTCCATAAAAATCTCTCCCTACGGCGAGGATGCGACGAAAGTTTCCGCGCGAGATCAGTTCGTTGTTTTGAGAAACAATTATTCCTCGACACCAGGCGCTTACTCGGGGCGTTCGATTCTACGGGGACGCGGTGATGGATAACGCGACCCTCGAAGGCGCGATATGCATCATCGATAATACGACGGGTTGTGGATCGGTCATTTTATAAGTGTCAGACTTACAATTCCCTCGCGGAAAAATTCATCCCTTAGCTAAGCCCCTCGGTCAAATAGACATGGAGCAATCGATGGCGAGGATTTGACGATGAGAGACAATGCTCTGAGTTTCACGAGGCCGTTAAAATTTGCTCGCCATGGACATTGACAATCGGAACGATCGTAATCGTCGGCTGAGCGGCGCGTCGTGCGAAAGGATAATTCTCTACGTGGACGATTTCGCGGCGGCAACCGGCCAGGACCTGTCGTTGGGATTCTACAAGTGTGACAAGGATATTTACGCGTTGATGCCCGGCGAACCGGATGGCGCGCGAATGAGTCGTCGCTCTAGTCTGTATCCACCCGCTCTCGACAGTCTGGGCCTGCAGCTGGACGATCGTTCAGGCCTTTATCTCCTCGACGCCGGCGATAGATCACCCTCCCCTAATCTGTGCTCTCAGACGAGCACCCCGAGACGCTCGAGATGCAATTTAGACGTCGATCAGCGTTCGAGCAGACGCTCCAGCATGCAGTCGAGTCGCTCGAGGACGAACAGCTGCGGCAGACCGACTCCTCTAGGTAGGGGATAATTAAAAGACGTCCGAGGGAAAATTCCTTGCCTACTTAATAAGAAGAAATAATGAACTATGTATCTAATTAATTTGAGGAAACTCGGATATTACCGTTGTAGAGCTTACATAGAGAAAAAGAATGTTCTTCTTTTGAAAATACGTTTAGTTTCAACGCGAAAATCTTGAAAAGAGATTGTATTGCGTTAAAGGAAGAAAACTTGAGTGAAGCAATTTTGTATAATTCAATCGAGAAAAATATATGCTTATTATTGAAGAATAATTTTCTTTAATGGAAAGAAAACCATATTGGATAGAAAATAACGCATTTTCAAATCGAAGCTTGTAATTATTACAATGATTGTATTGTCAAAATAACTATGCGTACTCTTGAAGAATATTCTTGTACTATTGTATTTGGAGATTATTAAATGCTTCCAAGAAGATTATAGATTGTTGCGTATACACAAAAGAAATAAACGCGTTAGTTTGAGTATGTAAAAGTTGATCTGACACTTATTTGTTTCTGTGTATATCTCACAGTTGACGTTTCACGTCTCCTTTCGGACATCGATATATAATCGGATAAAGCACTTGACTCTCTCAACCTGGCGTGACGCCGTAGCTCGAATACATTATAGATATATGACTCACATCGCGTTTTGTTCCGAAGCGTCCACAAAAGGGATTATCGCTTCTATCGATCAACTTCTGTGGGCGTACGGAAAACGCTTTAACATTGATACGTGACGACGACGTGAAACTTCAGGGGATGATAGAAGAGCCAGCGTTAGCAGGAAAAGCAGGCCACGAAGGGCAAGCACCGCGACTCTCCCTCGGAAGGATTCCGTCCGTCCAATGAAGACGGACGTTAGGCAGACGCCGAAGACACTGGAGGACGCTCAGCAACTCGAGCAAGCGAGGCGTCATCGGCGGATCGCCATGATCGTCCTCGGCACCTTCATCTTCCTTCTGGCGGCCTCGGTGCTGGTGGTGGTGATCACCTTGACGCAAAGCAGCCACCTGAGTCCCGCATCCATCCTGAGAGAGCAGACCGAGCGCAATCGTAAATGATGAAATTTGCAAGTCTGGACACTAACTCCAAATGATCGAGCCTTTTCGCTAGAATAGCGCGATCATTGAAACTCAAGCGCCATCCAAAGTCACTAACTGCGACCCTCCTCCGTCGTTTTCAGCCAAATGGCGTTTCTTCCCGGTGAATTTACTTTGCTCGTGGATTTAACTTCTGTAATGTAGTTTCGCAGCAACGCTCGATAAGGCTAATTTAAGTTTTGCGCCACTTCTGATTCACGAGCGATTAAGCGATCTAATTCGCCATCGAAGTCGAGGGAGATCTACCCCGACGCGGGAAGAGGGCGACATAAATCGTATAGATCGTCGCTCGCTCGCGTTGACGCTAGTGTTACGTCATATATCTCCGAGGAGATAAGTTTATCACTTGATTTACCGGCATTCTTATCGTTTCAGTGCGGAAGGAGAACGAGGAGCTGTACAACTCCCTGAACCGAGACATTTCCGTGCCCGAGAATGTCACGGCGCCTCCCTAAGACGGGGTGAATTCTTCCGGACGGAAATGCACCGTTCGTCCGTCGATCTCGTTTCGCTCCAGCCACGTCGGACGCGAGGTCCTCGCCCCGCGCGGACACTTTTCACGACGACGGGCAACGCCGCTCGAGTCGGGAATCAGCGTCGCCCATGCGTTTCGTTTTACGGAGACGCCCGGGTGATTCAGGGGAGAAATTCCGAGACGATGGTGAGAGGAAAAGATCGACAGGTCTCGGATCAGCGGCACGCTGACTTAGATGTAATTTTAACGCATTTTAACGCGATGCTCCAGAGACGCGTCCCTGCATACGTGTACGTCGCGGGTGACGCTGCGACGAGCTCGCGAGAAGTCGCGATCGACGATTGTATTGTCGGCGCGACTTCGAAATCGTCGCGTTGGTATACATGTACACTCGCATCGATGCAGACTAGGTGCCCTCAATTCCGGCGAACTTTGCCTCAGTAGAAGGGCTCGCTCCGATCAGAGACGCAGAATACAATCTGAATTATTCGCGAAGCTCAGTCAAGTTGACCGTTGAAGCTCAACACTTGAACTTGATAGCGAAATTTTTATTGGGTTGAACAAACGCAAATTTCACAACGAGTTCGACGATTCTAACGCGGTAATTAATCATCGTTTATCTCGCTCGCCAGTTGTCACAATGCGAAGCGATTAAGAGCGCCTGGTCCGCGTGGAGGCGAGCTGCAATTTTTCAGAAGCGCGATTACGATCTTCGACGAGAGTTCGCGCAGTTTTGTTGCGAGGTTTATTCCGACGATACGTCGCACACCGAATGTCAACAACGAAGGAACGAGTTAAGCTGGAAACACGTGAAGAAACTTGAGCAGTAAAACTTGAGAATTTCAACCAATCGGTATTTTCAGCATTGCTTAAGTTTCAAAATGGCTGTTTACGTTCTCGACAAGTCATTTCCCTGAAGACCGATGGCAGAGAACGATCAGTAAATCGCTTTAACACTGTCTTAGTCGTAAGGCAAGGCAGAGAAGTCGTGAAAGGCTATTGAAATTAGCCAATCACGTCGAGTATTCTTTTCGACCTTAAGGCCCTTGGTCCAAGTTCTAGTTTCGAGAATTGTGTAGCCAATCAACTTGCAGCTTTTATAGAATAGCTGCAAGTTGATTGACTATACATTTCTTGGGACTAGAACTTGAACACAGTTCTTGGATGGTGGACATAAAACTTAAGACGGTCTTGAGCGTTTATGAATCGTTCTCTATCATCAGCCCAGGTCTTAAATTTTACTGCTTAAGATTTTTCGTGTGTTCGGGTCTTTAGAAGCCACGCGAGAGGACGCGGTGCCCATAGACGTGTGGCGTCTGACCGTTCGTCAGCGAAGAATCGGCGGGTGCATGAGACCTCTCGTCTATTCGCTTTCTCGGACGTGAGAGGACGTACACTTGTAATCACTCATGCCTTCCCACATGAATTTAGCCACAGATAGAACACGTATACATTTTCCATGTATGTATATGCAAAATGTATAATTAATATGTTGATATGTGCACAAATTCATGTGGGAAGGCATCGGTGATTCCCAGTGTACGTGGACGGAATTAGGCACGCGCGAGGAATCGATCCGCGTGAGTGTCGTCGCGCGGATACGCGAGTCCTTCGCGGGCTTTTCCAAGCGGATCCAAGCGAGAAATCGTTCAGACACAACCGACATAAGTAGGGCGTAGATTCCTCGGTGCTTTTTTACATGTCTTCCAGGACGACAGAGGACACGAGCTCAACGAACGGGGGCTCTCGGGGCTCGCCGATTCCTCGCGCCGGCGACGGCCTTGGACGTTTTCGCGCGTGTAGAAAAGCTGTACATAAGAACGTTCGTTATTAACAATCGTTTGTAGTTACGCACACCGCGAGGATAGTCGAGATAAGGGCCAAATTTTGTTGTTGTCAATTGTAAGATAACTTGTCATAAGGGAAAAATAGCCCACCGAGATCACGCGAAACAGAGGCGAGGTGAAGAAACGGAGCGCTATTGGCGTACGGTTATTAAAACGTACCTGCGTGTACGCGCGCGTATGTATGTGCACGTATACCTGTACGTTATTCCACGAGTAAGGATACAATTGACGCCTCGCACGAAACACGAGTATTTTACATATTTTTATTTTCTCTCTGCTCCGCCGCAATTTCCCCATCGCGCTTTGTGACTTAATTGCTTAAAGTTTTATCGGATATTTTTCGCTATGGCGATGGCGATTCAGCAGAAACTTTTCCCGATACGTTTATTCCGCGATCCTATTCTCCACGAGCATGGAAAATATTTGCCGAGCATAATTCGATTCTGCAAATCTCGTTACTTCGCAGCTAAACGATATCCGTAATTTATATAAATACGCGAAATGTATATTCCGCGTCTTCATAAATTTACTCCAATTTTGGTACGGGAAACATCTATTACAGTCATATACGTTATCGTTGCTCGCAATGAAAACATTTTGAATTTTTATCGCTGAATTTTATCGTTCCGTTCGTGATTGAAATTATTTTAATTTGAAACGCCAGGTCAAATCTGATGTCGCTGAAACACAGATGGCGGTCTCGTGACAGGATCGGTGATATATCGATAGGGTGAAACGTCAGCTCTCCGTGCATATGGATGCCGTTTACGTATCGATGGATACGATCTGGTTTATATGAAAAATAACCGTCATATTTGGCAACAAAAGTTCTCTGTGACACAACAGGGTCGAACCTCAATATTGCTAAGGTTGAGAGAAATTTATAGGAATTTCGTGAAAATCTCTCTCGTTCATGAAAGCCTTTCGCGCGTTGAATACGGGCTAAATTGAACCGTTCAGATTGATATACGGATATTATTTTTTTTTTTAGAGCCGTGACATTTATCACGTTTTTTTTTCTGCGAACGCAAAGCGCACTAAAACGTAAACGCAGTTCTCGCCATTTTTATTTGTCTTTCCGCATAAATGTAGTAACGAATGTGATATTTCCCGTGAGCTAATTTTAATTAAAGCGCATCGTTTTTTCGAGAAGAGGCTCCGCCACAGCTTCGAATTTCTGCGAGTTCGCTAGCGCGGGAGGACTTTTTCTATTTGACAATGAGGTAATGTACGATAACGTCTATAAATGCGCGGAGTTTACACGCGCATATACGTATAATGACATATTATAGTCCCTGATGCTGTTTCCGCGCAGTAATAATAAAATTAACGCGACGCGGTTAAGGGGAGAAGGAGGAAAAACATGGGGGAATTTTAGAATTTTCACGATTACTTGTTATCGGGCTCACACGTATACGTCGGACGTACGTAGGATCCGCGTACAGCTTCCAAGTGTCACGATCGCGCGACAGATCGATCGCGATGAGGAGCGGCAAAAAGAATCTTCTTTGTCCTTCGACCAATCTTTTCTACATCTCGTAAATTTCTCTGTCCCGCGTGCCGAATTAACGCGTCCGCGCTTTGCTCCGTTTCGCTCTCTACACTGTGAGAAAAGTGTGTAAAATTACATTCATAACAAGCGCAGCGATTACACTGTTAATAACGGAAATATATAAATTTACGTACTTTCGCGAAAACTTTTTTTACTCTTTGTTGTGTAACTGCTTGTTTATACTTGATGGAAATTTACAAAAAAAATTATCAATTTTACACAATTAAACGCAAGCAGTTTACTTATTACGCAAGGTAATAATTTTACCTACAAGGTGTAAATTTACTGACGTATGTAAATATACACCTTTAATAGATGGTCTCAATATTGCCCATATAATAATTGTAATTTTACATATAACTTTTTTACAGTGTATTCTAAGGATAACCGTCCTGAGGAATTATGTTTCACCGCAAAGAAAAACACTGTACTGTACTTTGCTGCGATCACGTTTGATATCCTTTGCTCTGTCAACACGGGGAGAATGTTCTTTTAAAATTTATCCTGAAAATAATGTAATCGTGGGACAACGCGGTATTTCGAAGAATTTGATTAGTAAAATGTATGCCAAGTACAATTACTAGTGAAATGTATGGGCAATTTTCAGAAGACTCACAAAGTTGTTGGAAATGCCATATTGTCCCACGATTACATGATTTTCAGGGTAAATTTTGAAAGAAAATTCCCTCCGTGCACGAATTCACGGGGCCGATGCGGGTTTGATCGGTCCGCTGATCGCACACAATCGGACGATCGACTTATCGCTGCGGAAGGAAAACGAGATCGGGGCTGACCGTTCGCGTCGCACAATCAGTCGGCAAACGTAGCCGCCGATCTTTCGCGATGTGTATCGCATAAGCTAGAAGTTAATCGATAATCGGTTTTTCGGGCGTATACGCGTCGGGCTTCTTTTTTTTTCTAGATAAGATCGGCGTTCGGGGATCGCTACGTTCGGAGACGGCGCAGCCGATTACGCCGATTACGCCGATAGGCTTGTCAAAAGTAGTCTTTTAAAGCAGCTCACGGCCGGAAGTACCTCGGCCATAGCTCTCGAATCACCGATCGACTCGGCGACACGGAGAGACACAATAATTCGCGTACACGTTGCGTAAAAATCTTTTCTATAAAGATTTTTCCCTTTTTTACCTATTAATTACCGATTTCTAGGGCCACTTGGTAGACGTTACATAGCGTACGAGGATCTCCTTTCGCTAAGCCTGTCTCTCGCGACGAGCCTTCGCTCCCGTCTTCTTTTTTGCATTACGCTTGGAGATCACTTGGCCTAAACGCGAGAGATCCATTTAATAAGCGAGCTAATAAATAGCTTAGTACTCGCGCGCTCGTGGCTTTACCCGGGTAGTCTCGAAGAGATCCCACGAGGGCGAATCGAGTGCGACGGGTGTTCGCGCAATATAGTGGACGTTAGTAACTCGAGGATAAACGGAGAGATAAAAAGGAGAGAAAGAGAAATATTTGCGCTGGTCGCGTTTTTATTTCTTACGACACTATGATACCACCGAGAATTCGATACGATCGCGTCGACTTGGCGTCGCGCGTGACGATTAACGACGAACGCTCCCTTTGTCGGGGTCGCACCGTACTTAAAATTTAAGGTCCCCGAGGCACGAGACGCGTGTGCCAAACCAAGTGCGTGCGTGCACGGCACGCGCTCCAGTTCCCTTTGACAATCATAGTGCCGATGCGAGTACGATCGCTTTTTACGAGAGAGAAGAAGAGGGCATTTCCTGCGTCGCGGCGACGCGCGGCGTGGCTCGTTACACGAGCGACAAGCTCCACTCGGCAGTGCAATGAGCGGATTGTTCTCCGATCGTTGATTCATAGTATAACTAGTCCACTCCGTCGTTTGTTTGGTTTTGCGTCGATACCTTCTGCGCATCCGCCATTATCTTGGTCGAGCCAATAAGAGAAAAGTTGTACGTGTAGCTTTGATAAGTACGCACCACGGTCTTACAGTAGACTACGTTTCCACCGAGGGTCAGAGTCGGGCTAGAGTCGGGTCAGAATCGGGTTGGGGTTTGGTGTTTTGGTGTTTCCACCGCAAGAGCGCTCACCCCAACCCGATTCTGACCCGACTCTGGCCCGACTCTGACCCTCGGTGGAAACGTAGTCATACAGGTCTGGAAACGACGGTGGTTGTATCTCTCAACATTCTTGTTTTTACTTCGATTCTCAGCCGCAAGGTACGCTGTGGTAAATGGATGTCATGTGCGAGACAATGACAGAAGTAGTGTACATCTTTTTTTCTTGCACGTACCCAAGGAGAACAAAAAGTCAGCAGGATGATGTCAATTTGATGTCATATTGACCAAATTGACATCATCCCGACTTTTTGTTCTCCTTGGGTACTCCTCAACAGCAGCAACGCACAGTGACGATAGCGCGAACGAAAACCTAACTCGCTAACGGTGACATCCGACAGTTCGATGTCGTTTCCAGACCTGTGTATACGACCGTGGTACGTACGCACATATCGTTGGATTGCTGAGCCAAGCAATAACGGAATACCACGTGATCGGGACGAAAGAATCAAAGGGCCGACAGAGAGTGGACCTGCTAGTTATACTATGGGTGTGTTCCCATTCCCTCCCACGATCAGTTCTACTGACAGTGCTCCTAACAGTCTCGGGCATTCGGTATCAAAGAAAAGGTGTGACTGGTGCGCATTTCGAAAAGAATAACTGCTATGTTATTACGAAGGATACTGAAGTTTCATTTGGAAACGACTTTCTCAGAAGCTGAATTCAGTAATAGCGTCCAGTACCGGCGGTAGCACCGAGAGGAAGTGGGAACACACCCTATGGTTGATCGCTCGGGATCGCCAGGCAGAAATGACTCTCATGCTTCTCACATTGCTTCTTACTTCGTAGCTTCGACATCGCGCCGGCAGCCGCGCGCGTCCGTCGACGGAAAAATGTGTTCGCAATAAAAAAAAACGATGAGGCACCGATAAAACGTACAAAATTTTAACTTGCAAACTTCGTCTACAGTTACAAGTACCACCGGTACTGCAAACAAGAGATTCGCGATTGTAAAGGCCTGCGTCCGCGATGCTAGAACTTGGACCGAGAGTTTATGGAACAGCTGCTAGTTGATTGGCTACACATTTCTCGAAACTAGAACGTGGGCCAAGTTCTAGCATCGCGGACGCAGGCCTTAAGAGAGGCACACAGCTCAATATTATCGAATTTCGAGAACGAGATTTCAACGGACTGTCTACTTCGAGCGGATCTTTTCCAAATGTTTCTATGTAACTTCGCGTAGAGTATGATGCCTAAGTTCAGAATGCGAGAAGCATTCGTGTAATTCTTTTCCATACAATGAGAAGCAAGGAACCTGCCTTTACTTTTTATCCCTCTATCACGGCGAAACCCTTCGGTTATTAAATATAACACTGGAAATGCGCCAGACAGGTCTCGAAACGATCATTTTTCTAATTTTTCTCTGTTTACCACGAGCGATTAATCTCTATGAAACAATGCATATTAAATGAAGAGAAACGATTTTGCGGTTTGAACATACAACTTTTAAATATGCACGCGGGTGAATCCGCGGTCTTCCCCCTTTTCGGTAAAATTGGGCGACGTGCGTAACGTTAAATAATAAGCGGGATAAAAAGCTGTGTGTGCAAGTTTCATCTTGTCGCTCTCGTACGCGAGGCACGCGTGTTTTATTCAAGGAAAAGAGTCACGCGAGTGGTGTATTCCGGGCACGCTGACGAGATTTTACGCCAGGGATTGTAGCAGTAATATAATAATCTCGACCACGAGGTGTGTATCATAGCAAAGCGTTGTGAGATGTTACAATGGATGAGATATTATAAAAAAAAAGAAGTTTATGTTTCTATATTGTAATAACGTTTATGTATAACGAGATTATTATAATGCAAAAATATACATACTAGTTGTCCGGTTTGCGAGCGTCTCTTTACTGACCTCTCACCGTGTCGCGCGTGCCGCCTCCTGAAAGTCAGTCTGAGAGGAGAGGAATCGCGAGGACCGCCGCGGAGACGGCGAGGGAGAAAGAGAGGGCTGACACTCGACGCAGCTGCTCGGATCAAAACGGTGAGTTTCTTTATTTGTCAACGTGTATTGCAAACTTCTACATTGTAGAAATCTGTGGGGTCGAGGTGAAGTTCGAACGGCGTTTGAACCCTGCTTAAAAGGGACGTGTAGAGAGTCGTGCAATAGCGCGAACATACTTGACACTCGAGTTAAGGTGTAGCTTATATCAAATACAACGTGCGCCGCGCGGCGCAACGTGGCCGGCGACGATAAGGGGCGAGCCGTGGGCCTCGAACTGTCCGCGAATTATTTCTGTAAACCAAACGCGATGTCCATTCGCGCCAGCTTTCGACTGTTTGCTAGTCAAACAAACGGTTCTATGTCCTTCGGTCCACGTAACAGGTGGATCGCGTCGGCAGGGAGCAAGGCTAAACCTTTCCCTTTCCTCCCTTCCCGCGAGCGGGGGTGCCGTTAGGCCGATTACGAGAGCAATTCGGGATTTTCCACGTCTGCCAGACGTCCGCCTGTTGTCGACGACCATTTACGCGCGGGCGCACGCAACACCCGGGTACTCCGGGCAGGCTTATAACGCGACGCCGGGGACGCGCGTGTTTTCTTTAACTCTAATAACGGGCCAGTTATATTCTACGCCGCAGCAATTTTTATAACGTACGTATTGTCTCTCACCCTGCCTGAAAGGGAAATATAAGTTAGTAGTCATGCCACAGTGCTCGTCTAAATCCTCCTTGCATCAGGGCCATAGGCGTGCGCGCGCACCTGCTGCGAGATACGCGCGGCTCACACGCGCTATTCTTCAATAACGTTTAATCGTAAGCGTTATATCATGTGTCGTATTGCACCCTGCCTTAAAGGGATAAAAAAGATGTTCCTAATCGCCCTGGTGTCCCACCAAACAGAGTTTTGCTGATTCCTTCCTCTTTCTTTTGCTTTTTTAGAGATTCTTTATGCACTTGCTTCGTTATTTCATTTTTTTTACTGTATCTTCATTATTCCTCTTGCTCTCTACCGGAGATTCTTCAAGTGCAAAACTGTCCAAGGGTATCTTATCACGGAAGATACACCCAGAGAAAAGTTTGAAATCAAACAAATTTGTTTGAATTTCCAACTTGATAGACTTTTATTTAATTTTAAAGAAACGATTTCTTTACCTCAACCAACATTTTATTCGATTGGGACTGGAATTTCTAAAGCTGCGACAGCGCGCACGTCAACAAAGCAAAAGCTTTCAATTTCAATGCAGGAAGCTTGCGGCAAGCTTTTGATTGGTCGACCCGCATTGCTGCACGCGTTGCCGCAGCTCAACGCGTCTATGGAATTTTCCCTAGTAGCACAGTGCATTGGCTAAACATTGGTCCAATGTTGGTTATATTAGAAATGCACAGGGTTGGGAAAGTTACTTTGTAAAAGTATGTAGTTACAGTTACAATTTTTTCGCTAGTTACCAATTCTGAAAAGTAACGCGTTACAGTTACTCAAAAAGTAACGAATCGTTACTTTACAGTCACTTTCTTGCAATAAAAATAAAAATATCAAATCTGCATTTGAATTGTAAAGTGTCGATAAAGGCGTTTATGCGCAAATGCAAGGCCTAATGCGATCTGTGGAAGTTAAAAAATATATATAAAGTATTAATGTAACTATTAAATTAGTTACTAGTTAACGAAAAAATGTAACTGAGTTAAGTTGCTGTAAGCAGTTACAGATGTGGAGAAAGTAACGAAGTTACAGTTAGAGTTACCAAAAAAAAAGTAACTGTAACTGTAACTTCGTTACAGATAACGAATTACTTCCCAACCCTGGAAATACATTAGTCGATATTGTTTAACGTAAAGCCAATATTGGCCATGGAATAAATGTAAATATTGCACGATAATAATTATATAATATTAGAATTATATTGGAAATGCATTGGCCAATATTTAACAATGTAATAAGAATACTGGTCTAATACTGATATAATATTAAACCAATGTTGCTCAATAGACATATTGGCTAATCAAGAGAAGGCGTCCATCTTACAATATTGGACCAATATTGGGAATACTATATTTACATTATTTCCCAATATTGCACCAATATATTGTGCTACTACCCTAGTAGCACAGTGCATTGGCTAAACGTTGGCCCAACACAACCAAATATTGGGCCAATGTTTAACCAATGCTTGTTCAATGCACTGTGCTACTAGGGTAGGGTTAGCTTTAGAGAATTCATATCTATTTCTTCAAATCTAGCAAATGTTTCAGTAGAAGTAAATAAAAATTTAGTAGATTCGAAGAAACAACGTATCTTGATTTCAACGTATCTCACTTGTTTAATCTAAATCTTTTTTCTGGGTGCATGCATCATGCGGGAATTAAATGCGACTCTCCCCGCGCAAAATTCTCCGCGAAAACCTTTTGTCTGTTCGGTGCTCGGCCAGGGCGCACAAATAAATACTTTACGATTAATTAAAAACTATCAGTCTCACAAGCTTCAGTTTAACCCTGCCTAAAAGGGAATAAGAAGGTGGTCATGCAAGATTGCTCTTACCGTATTGGGGGGCCCTAGCTAACGCACGTTGGATGCACGGTGGCTTCCGAAGAAGCGGTTCCTCCGAAACGATGCTTCGGAAACCACCGGACACACTGTAAATTCGCATTATTCTCGGCCAGAGATTTCTCCGCCGTATCGAGACTTTTGCCGATCGAGTTGACGTTGCGAGGCTACAGCAAAGTCGCCTCCGCGCAATCGCTACAAAAGCAGAAAGCGCCTCGGCGAACACGGCCGATCCGGCTCTTGAAGAAAACATTTGTTTTGACACATAAAAAAATGTGCTGCGATAACAGACAACTGTTGCCGGTTCCGCATCTGTTTTACACGCTAAAATCCTCCGTTCGACCTGCGCGCATTGTGCATAAAATGAAAGGCTCGGCCTCCTTCACGTGTCGCTAATGATAACAAAGAATAATGGCGCAAAAGCCACGTCATTATTTCCCTATCAGATTCTACGTAATTCGACACCACATTTTTGAATTAAAAGGTGTTTGAGCTGTGATGTTTGAATTGAGATATTCGCGAATTAACGAAACGTTTGCACAAGTGACGAGCACCTATTTGCGCGTTTAAAATGTAAATGTAATTCAAACAAATGTGCGTCATTATCGCGAGCCGGAGCTTCCTCTCTAATTATAACACCGCGCGACGATATCTCGATCGGGAAAATGCTCTTTCGGCGATCTCATTACTTCAATCGAAGCGCCTTCTTCAATGGAATATAAGAGCCCTTTTTCTTAGATACTAAAATCTTACGCACTAGCTTTTCTCTGAGGAATCTCTCCTCCGTATTCTATCGATTAAACTGTGATTCAAATTCCATTCAGTTTCGTAGTTGCGATAAAGTGTACAAGATTAAAAAAAAAAGAAAAGATTTCAGTAACAATAGATTCGAATCAAAATGCAAAGGAGCTCTGCAACTAGCAATATAGAGATTCTTAAAATTTCCTTTCGATATTTCTTTTTGTACGACAAACTCCGCAAGTCCGTTGACCTATGACAGGGAATGCTCTTCGGTTCTTTCGAGTGATTTGCAAACAGCAATGGTTCGCTGGCATGTAAATTTTGCAAACAGCAATATTAATTTCATTCATATCTTATCGAAGCGACAATCCAATAATATGTGCCCAAATATTGCAATCGATCTTACCGATGATCGTTGGGAATATCTCCCGTTCTTTTACGATCGATTCGAACGTAACCGGGAGGGCGCGATCAGCCTCCTCGACATTCCCTGTTGAACGTCCCATAATTCGGGAAATGCGCGTCGCTTATTTCTACCGTTTAAAAAATGATGGTGCGTGAATTCTTCGGTAAGCATCGCGCCTATCGACCTTAAGCAATCGTACTTATTCGGTATCTGTCTTGCATCTGCTTTTCGCCTTTCGCGCAGCTTTCCTTCTTCTTCTCGTTGTTCTTACAGTTAAGCTCCTCCTGAATTTCCAGCAGTGACTTGCCCTTGGTCTCGGGAACCATTAGCACGATGAAGACTACGCCGAGGTAGCAGCTGATGGCGAACCAGGCGAAGGCCGTGTACACGCCCCAGTTGTCGGACATGACTTGATACATCTTGGAGACGATGAAGGCCAGCAAGGAGCCAATCGTATTGGCCAACGACACGGCGGCGCCCTTGACGTTCGTCGGGAACAGCTCGCCCAGCATCATGTAGGGCAGCGGATTCAGGCCTAGAGCGATGATAAGCTCGTAGAATATCACGGAGGAGTGCAGCAGCCAGCCGTATCCGGTCGTGTCCACCCCGAATTGGAATTTCACGAGGTAAAAGAGCCCGGCGATGGTCAGCGCGATTCCAGCTAGAAGAGTGGTGGTGATGAGCAACGGTCGTCTACCGAGTTTGTCGACTAGAACCACCGCGCCGAGGCCGGCGATCAGTTGCAGCATGCTCAACAGGATGACGGAGTTACTGGCGGGTAGACCCGCGTCGCCCTCCTCGAGGATCTCCTGCGTGTACGATTCGATCGCGCAAATACCGCTGAACTGAAGGATGAGCTGCAGGCCGATGCTGACGATGACGGCGCGTCGGTTGCCGGGCGTGCCGAACAGATCCCAGAATCGGCCGCGATCGCTAAGATCGCGGACGACTATCTTCTGCATTTGCTCTATGTCCGTCTCCAGCTGTTCCTTGGACACGCAGCGCTTCAGACGCTTTATGCTCGACAGCGCGTTTTCTTGCCGATTCTTCATCAGTAAGTAATACGGCGACTCGGGCATCCAGGGGAAGCTCATGAAAAATACCAGCGGGATCAGCAGGCAGGTGTAACCGAGCAGATGATAGGAGACAAACGGGCCGATCGCGTGAGCGTACAGCTCGCCGAAGGTCACCATCAGCTTGATGAAGGAGCCGAGGGTACCCCTGATCTCCTTGTCGGCAATCTCGCCGATGTACATCGGGCAGATGACGTACACTATGCCCTGGCCTATACCACCGAGACCGCGAGCGGCGTAGAGAACATAGGGGTTCCACGCAGTAATGATCAGGATGTACGAGATGGTTAGAGGTACGCCGCCTACCAGCAGGCTCGTCTTGCGACCCAGTCGGTCTACGATGAAAGCCGCCACGATGCATCCGGGAATGGTGCCCAAAAGGTAGAAAGAAGCGATCCAGGAAGCGTCGTCAGACGTTATCGGGACATGGGAATCGGGGGATTTCAGTGTTGGTAAAGTGGGTGACGTCCAGCCTATGTGAGACCCGGTAGCTGCCAGCGATAGAGTAGCTATGGTAAAATCGAACGGAAGGGAAGAATTATAACTTACGTTGCTCTTCCGCTGATTTTCTTTTACGTAGGAGTTATAAGGAAAAATAAATCTCTAAGAAGATCTATAGATCCAAGAGAAGAGTAACTACATAATTTTCTCTAAATAATGTGAAGTAGGAATAAATTACTATTTGCGTTATAAAAGAAATTGCATCATGCCGTGAAACTTGGCGAATTTGGCGAATGCTTCGGACCTTGAATACTCTTGACTCCGAAATCTTCAAGTTCCGTGGTTACAATTTCATGATAATCAAACTGATGACTATCTACAGCCATTTACAGCCGATACGAAGAATGAAAATAACATACTCGTGATAATTGTTCGAGATTTGCTCTAAATTAATTATGTATATCCTAAATTTTAATCAGCGTAGTGCTTTACAGTTTTAAATTATTGACAAAATATTCTGTTTGTATTTTAAATCATTTATACCCATTTCCATTTGAAACATAAAAAATACTTTATATTTATTTACCCGTAATCGCTGCTAGATATTGAGGCCACCGTTTAACACGGGATTGCTCCATCTTTTATTTCTTCTTATCGTGGGACTAAAGAGAAAACCACAACTTTTTATTACATTATTATAAAAATATAGTCTCAACTTTTAAACGCAATTTTTAACACGTGTTATAAACCAGTTGATGAAGCAATGTGCAAGTTTCCAATTTGCACCTTTCAGTTTATTTCTATTATATTTCTTTATATTTCTTATCTTAACCAAACAATTAATCTTTATATATTAATATAAACTGAATTTATAATCTAATCATATTGAAAAACTTTTAAAATGCATGTCCATAATGGCAAGAAAATGTTAAGAACCAAAGCTGTATGGTTTTTAGTGATACATTTCATGGCAATATCCATATAATCTTGAACAGCTTCATCAAGGTAAGTAAGATCATTTAAAATTTTTTTAACTTTTCCTTTCCATTTCACATTCTTGTAGCGTAACTCAAGAGCTTTCGAAAACCCCGTAAGTATGTTTCCGTTAAGTACTTTCGATTGTGTTGCTTGAAAGTTAGAGTATCGCCGGCATCAGCATTAACGAAGATATACCATGTGAAGAGTGCACGGTCAGTACAGAAAATATGTTAAAGATAAAAGATGTAGGATTTTAAGTGACCCATTACATAGCAATTCTTAGGTCTATCGTGTGAACAATGCACAGTCTGTATGCTGTGTTTTTACACACACGGATATAACAGAGATGTAAAACGGACCTTGTAGTGATCTTCTTATCTTGGATAATGCTGATACCGGTGATACTGTAACTTTCAAGGCCTCATAACTCGGAAAGGATACAACGAAAGCATACGTTACTATAGTGTTTTAAAAATCTCTTGAGTTGAGCTATAAGAATATGTAATGAAAAGGGGGGGGCTGCATTTAATAATTTCAAGGTGATCTTTACGTGACTTTGACAAAGCTGTTCAAGATCATACCGTTATTGCTATTTAATGCGTCACTTAAAACCCTACAACTTTCATCCGTAACATTTTTTTTCTATCTTGTACATTTTCGAAGTTATTCAAAGAAAATGACATTTTTATATGCATGTGTGTGTATACAGGGTGAATCGTTAAGGCTGTACCAACCTTTTACCATGAGGATGATGGATTATCGACCGAAACTATAGCCGATCCGGGAAGAAATGGAAAAATCTCGTTATATACATTTCAATCATGTAAAACTTATTTGTATCCTGAGAGATATAATTAGATATTACATGATTGAGACATGTATGACGAGATTTTCCATGTTTTCCAGAGTTGCTACAGTTGCAATCGGTAGTCCATTCCTCATGGTAAAAGGTTAGGACAGCCTTAATGATTCACCCTGTATAAATTGAATACCAACCACATTTTCATAGCACTCTGTCGGTTCAAAGGTTTATTCCGATATCTTAATATTTGGAGAAGTTAGAACGCGAACAGTGCATATGTACATACACACACACGCGCGCAGACATTTTCTTAAAAATGCGGTTTTCTAAACATTCTAAACACATAGGCAATGAAAACTCGAATACAATTTTTTTCACGAAAACAAGGCTTCCTCTGTGAGGAAGCAAAAACATGTGTACTCCCTTTCTCTAAAATTCTTCGCGTCGGTACAGTAAGTTGCGAATTTACGAAACGGGCGACGTTACGAACGATGATACGCGAGGCGACGGGATGGCGACTCCCTGTGTTCGCGTAGATGCGTATTGGCGCGACCGAACTGAACAACAGTCGCGCGGCATCTGAACAAAAGAGTGCTAGCATTCTTAAACAATGGTGTGCAAATATAAAATAACGTTACGAAGAAAGGCGAAGAAAGACATAAAATCTTGCAATGAGAAAAGACTCTAGAAGCCTTAACTTAAATAGTGGAAACAACAATTGTTTCCCTATTTTATACAAAGAATTCCCAGTAAAATAAATTAATATTTTGCCAGTATTAGCAGTATAATTTACAAGCTTCACAATTCACAATAAATATAATTTACACGCTTGGTTCAAGTTGTAGCATCCTGGACGCAGGCCGTAAGGTCTATCGTGACTTGTAAAGCGTGTAAATTATATCTATTGTGAATTGTGGACCAAGTTCTGGCATCGCGGACACAGGCCTTTACGAATCAAGGGCACGGTCTCACTTCTATCCCTTAAACTGTTTATACGGATATTAAATGTATCTTAAATTTATGAAATTTTAATCGATGGTGTGCTTACAGAGATAGCGATGAAACGCGCTAATGCTACCAGGGAAGACGACGAATCTCCACGAGCCCAACGACACCCGGATTTTAATGCATTTCAGATGGAATAACAACGCATTCATGGCGCCGTAGATTATATATGTCACTTTATCAGCGCTTTCCTTATCAGCGATTCGTGTCAAATCTGTCCCCACTCGCCCCACTTGTGAATGTTTGCTTATTACTAGTAAGTTAGTTCGGACGAAGGACAGGTAGAATAAACATCCAATTATTTTTCTGTGCACGTGCTATCCGCGAATTATTACGCGTGCTTGATTATTCGAGCTGGCGACAAAAGTCTTAAGGTAACCCAATTAGCATGAAGACATAATAAAGGCACGATGTAAATCCTTCGAGTTGTGCAATGCACGTTCCGAAGAAACAATATCTCGCGGAGTTATTGTATCGCTCGGTACGAAATGGTACCGCGTCTCTCGCGGTATCTATTACATTATATGATAATGGAATTGATAATGTAACGATAGATGCACGATAATCAAATATTTTATTCTGCGTTGTTGCGAGATTTTCGAAAAAATAAAGAAGGCCGCATTAGTCACCCGTGCTGGTAATTTCTATTTGACATTTAAATGCCAATTCAATTAATTCGAACGTCGCAATATTTGTATGAGAAACATACTGCGGCATTCTGTGTTATTTAACTGCGCTAAGTATCGATCGAATGAGATTTCATAGAAAATTGCGAAAACGCGATCGTCACATATTCGTGTTCCCGCTGTACAAATAATAGGATTAATATCTTATATTAATTAAAGGGAAAATCCTATACACGAAGTTATTTATAAATAATGCCTTTTTGTTGCTCGCTGATTAACGGCAGGTAACGAACGTGCAATAACATTACAAGCTTATTGGTATAAATAATTAATCACTTTACAGCATCGCAACTGTGATATAATAGTCTCCCTTGGAAACAACGCTCTCTCTCTCTCTGGGACTGTCATGAATAATGGACGATAACAGTGGACAACGAGAGCGTAAAAAAGCGAAATCATTATTTTTTGTAACGCGCGTTTTTTTAACTGTTGTTTACATTCTACTCGCGCGAAGGGGAAATAAATCCTCTCTGCATAGCATGTGCCGTGAATTATAATAAGAGGTAAAGCACGCTATTGCGCATTAAGGGATTGACGAAATAGTGTGCGCGCAATCGTCATTTTTATTTCGCTATTTAGCCCGAATAACGTATGCAGCTAATCGTATCAAGGTCTTTCTAATAATTTAATAAAATTTTAAGACGTCTTATTGTTGGATGGTTTTCACAATGTCTCCTGGATTCCCAGTCTTTTCTTTCGATTATCTTTTTTACACTTTTTGCCTTCCTGCTTTCTTCTTCCTAAATAAATCGTTGCACAATCTACTTTGTGATCTACTTCGTGATTCATCATCAGAGAATATCGTATAGAGGAGTTTTTTAGGTCACAGAGCTCCAATTATATTTTGCATTAATTTATCCATTTTTATTAATAAAATTCTTTCAATATTTTTATCTGTTTTAGTTGCCTCCCCGAAAGGCTGTTGAAAGCCTCTGGGCTTTCGAGATATTTGCATGTATTGACAATTTTTTACGACTCTTTTCTCTTTAACTGATAAATAGCCCCTCCTTACCCCATACGAAGAGATAACGAAATGTTTGTGTGAATTATAGCAACGCGTTTCGCGAGAATGATCGCTGTTTGTAAACTCTGTTCCTGAACAGAATCTCTTCTCTTGGCCACCTCTAAATCAAACGTACAAGGTAATCGTTATCGCGCCTTGAAACCTCAATAATTCCTGTCGCAAATATGCGCTTTACACGTATGCAAACGTGGTGCATTGCAAGTTTTTTGTACGTGAAAACTCACGAATCCTTATCAGCCGCAATTAGCGGAAAGTACATCACGCGTTTTCGCAATATTGTTAGATTACAGAGTCTTGTAAATGTTTATCAACATCCTGGAGTTTTCCACAATGCAAAATAATCACTTTTAATTTGACTAATTAAATTAGATACAAAATAGATTCGCAGAGACAGAGAGAGAAAGTGTGTGTGTGTTGTGTGTGTGTGAGAGAGAGAGAGAGAGAGAGAGAGAGAGAGAGAGAGAGAGAGAGAGAGAGAGAGAGAGAGAGTTTCAGTAATATAAAAATGATATAAAATTAAGTAATATAAAAATGAATGTAAAATAGGATGAATTATAATTATTATAATTTACCATAAAAAACCACTGTTATTTTCATGTTTCTGTCCCGCTGTCAATGCTCGCACTATCAATACTTGCGTTACTGTGCAGTAACGATATTTATACCGCACCGCTAAATAACGGCCTATTCGTACGCATCTGTTTTGCCACTTGCGTAGAGCCCACTTTGTCAACTATATGTATATTCTATATGCTATATATTATACTATAGTAATTAATGACGGTAACGATGACGCGAATAATTAATGATTTCACAAAGCGTCGATTGTCCTGCATTCTTTCGGGCATATGTCGCTGATATGACATTACCATATGTGTGGAAACGACGTCAGACAAGCGTATTTAAAACGGATTCTGTTTACGATTTTCGTAGAAAGATATGTACGACGGCCAATTTCAAAGGAAGCACTTCAAATTATTGTATAAGTATAACATACTATAAGTATAACTATACTTATAATAATAATAGAAAAATTATTTCTAAATGTCCATATAATAATTATAATTATATTTCCAAGTGTTTAACATTTATAATATTCATTTATATAAAGTAGGATTTTTTTGAGTTATTTGCGAGGGGGAAACCGCTGAGGGCATTGTGGTGTACAGATTTGCGGCATTACTGGGCATTACTAGGCATTTTTTAGGCATTAGTTTGGGCATTAGGCATTGCTGGGACATTATAAAGATATAATAAGATAAAGTAATGCTCACTGGCCATTACTGGGCATTGGTGTACAAGATTTTGGTCAGCGGTTTCCCCCTCGGTTATTTGTCCATACAGTTTAGCTCAACGAAATCTACAGCATCCCAAATAGCACGAGAGATCGCTACGAAGTGAAAAAAGGTTCATTCACTTTTTAATATTCTTTATAAATTAACGTGATCTGCCCAAAATGATCTGAAAAGATTGCCTTTTCGATAGTTTAAAAAGGATTTCATACAAGTATATGTATCCTTTGACTTCTTATCCAATAGTACATTCAAGTTGTTCCAAATGGAAAGAATTTCCTTTCGTACCCGCAAAAGCGCTCGGAAATGGTGGCACAAAAGCGAATATATTTTTTTAATCTTAAGAATGTACTAGAACGGAAACGCGACGGGGAAGGAATTAATTTCATAATTCGGGAATTCAGAAAGAATTCTTGCCTTAGCTGAAAACTGCATGTGGCAACTAAACTTCAGTTGTAAAATATGGATAGCTAATATTTAGCCGTGACAGCTAAAGATTTTGCCGCTTGCTTATTGTATTAGGTGCGACAGCAAACCGTTCGCTGCGGTTTACAAATTTATGTGTTCACGGCAGCAAAGTATTTTTAGCAAACCGTGATTAGCTATGGAAACTTGTTTTTTAGCGTTAGTTAATTTGTTCATCTTCAAGGGACTAACCAACCATACCACTCGCCTGAGGGCAATCGGTAAATAACGGAAGAATCATTCGTCGATAACTCAACGTAATTTCGTTGGAGGCGCAAAATTTTGATAACGTCTCGTTTGAAAAAAAAAATTGCTGTCGTTCGCGCGACACGTACGTGCCCCAGTTCTTGTCTCGAGTGAGATACACGGGCCGAGGCTGGACATTTTTCGAGCAGTATAGAAAATATGGCAATACGCAGATAGTCGCGTGGCAGAGAATTGCAGCTAAATACGGAAAGTGTTTATACGTTATCTGGGCCAAGCGTTCGCGTCGTTAACGTTTAATCCGCGCGAGCTTGCGACGTGACATATTTACGACGCCGACGTTCGTCAACGCGTCGTAACGAACTAAACGCGAATATTTTATCACGCAGGTGCCCGTGTCTCCGTGACGAAACGCAAAAACAAGCTCCGGGAATACGCTTCCCCGCGTGCTCTCCTCGCGTTTTCTCGCGGCGAAGAAATGAGCGGTGAAGAAATAACGAATGCCAACGACCGATAAAGTCCAACAACGTTGCCGCCTATAATTCGGCCCGAGAGAGCGAAATCGAATCTTCCTCGAGGAGGAACGTGAGCCCAGATTTCAGGATAAATTAGAAATCGGGTTACGCTACCGCACGAGTTCTCGCGCGTCTCGTCGGCGTCGGCGTCTCGATCTCGACGAACCACCGCCAACCATCTCGCCAACCGTTCCCACAAATAAACGCTATTACAGTGAACGGGAGCAAAGGGATTCGCGCGCGGGATGTGGGTCCCGGTCGCCCGCGATCCGATCCCGGCCAAGATTCCGCGGTTCCGCGCGCGGACTCGCCTCGCCGGCGTTGTTCGAGTTTCGCGCGCGACACTCGCGATCTATCGAGCGCCCTCGACCGCCGCCGCCGCCATCGCGCTCGGCACTTCGGCAAACTTCGGCTCGGGCAGTCGCGAGTCGTCTGCCGTGGCGTGTCGTCGCGCGCCGTCAGGACCTCTGCCAGGGATAAAAGGCGCCCCGCGTAGGATTCGTGCGGGCACGCGGAGAGCCGCGAGCCCCTCGTGCGAGAAGCCCAGGCCCAGGACGACCCGCCGCGCCCCAGGACGACCGTCTCGCGCCGCGAATCGCCGCGACCGCGGGCCGACTTGCGGACCCGCAGGAGATCCGACAGCGCGGAGGGGGCGACGGGCGCGGAGTCGAAGATGTGCGGCGGCTTTACGTGCTCGAAAAACGCGCTGACAGCACTCAACATCCTCTACATCGTGAGTGGACGCCCCCGCGGCTCCTCGGGCCCTTCCCCGAGGCACGATTCCTTCCCCCTCGTCCTCCCCGCCCCCTCCCGCCCCCCGATCTTTATCGGGGAAAGGCTCTTATCAGTCGGAGCTTCCCCTCTCTCTCTCTCGCTCCCGTCCGCCTGACCGCGCGCGCTGCGCCCCGTCCCGTCGATGTTTACGCGCGGCACCCGCTGGCGTTGCATAATTACACGCCAGCCGATTTGACGTACGCGCTGGCTGATCAGGGACGCCTCCTTCTTCTCCTCCTCCCGCGCCGTCTTCTCCGGGATCGCGAAGTGCCGGATCTACTTAATCTTGCACGCGTCTCCGTCGTCCTACAGGGATAATCGCGAGGAATTACAGCGAATCTCGCCGCGCGGAACCGCGGCGGTTCCTTCTCGATTGATTAATTGCCACGAACGACAGCTGCAGGCTGACAATTGGTGCTCGGATTTGCGCGCCAGCTCCGGATTATCCGTCGCGAACGGGGAGCCAGTCCTGTAGCGCGCCGTCTAATCGCCGTCTCTTCTCTTGCAGGTCGTTGCCTTTATATTGATAGGAGTCGCCGTGTATGGAAGGGCGTCCGCCTTAGTCACAAATCTCCCTATCATAGGCGGAATTCTAGCATGCGGGGTGATCCTGTTTCTCATCTCCATACTGGGCCTGATTGGCGCCGTTAAGCACCATCAGGTCCTGCTGTTCTTCGTATCCTTTTCTCGGCCTTTGCGGTAAACAGCTTTGGCGAGGGGGAAACCGCCCGGGTTGGGAAAATTACTTCATAAAAGTGTCTAGTTACGGTTACAGTTGTTTCGCAAGAAAATGCAACTAGTCACGGTCACGAGTTACCAATTCTGAAAAGTAACGCGTTAGTCCCAGTCTGGGACTTACAGTTACGCAAAAAGTGACGAATCGTTACTCTGCAGTTACCTTCTTGCAGTGAAAATAAAAATATCAAGCCTACGTTTGATATGTTCAAGTGTCGATAATAGCGTTTATGTGCAAACGCAAGACCTAATGCAATCTGTAGAGGTTTAAAAAATATATGCGCACGCGGTTCTAGCTACGCTTATACTTGGCGCAAGACACTACCGTATCTCGTAATACAACTATTAAATTAGTTACTAGTTGTCGAAAAATTGTAACTGAGTTAAGTTACAGTTACAGATGGAGGGAAAGTAACCAAGTTAAGTTAGAGTTACAAAAAAAAAAACTAACTGTAACTTCGTTACAAGTAACGAGTTACTTCCCAACTCTGGGAATCGCTGACCAAAGTCTTGTACACCAATGCCCACTAATGCCCCGTGGGCATTACTTTATCTTATTTTATCTTATTTATCTTGTTTTACCTTATTTCATCTTAAAGAATTATTCAACGCCAGTGCATGATTAACCAATGTAGAAAATTGCTAGACGACACTTGGCTGGCAAATTCTAATTAAAGAAATTTATTGCGATAAAATATTACCTCAGCCAGGGTTTGGACCTGGACCTACGCCCTGGAGACGCCCGCCTAGAGTGTAGGGAGGTTCGGATACTGGCTGAGGTAATATTTTTCGCAATAAATTGCTTTAATTAGAATTTGCCAGCCAAGCGTCGTTTAGCAATTTTCTACCTTGGTTATTTTATCTTTATAATACCTCAGCAAGGCCTAATGCCCCAAAAATGCCTAGCAATGCCCAGTAATGTCGCAAATCTGTACACCACAACGGCCTAAGCGGTTTCCCCCTCGAGCTTTGGTCTTTCTGTTCGGTTCGCCTGTTGCGATTATCGGTTATCCAACACGCGTGATGAGAGCGTTTATCGAGTATATTTTCTCTCGCTTGAAATTTCTGATCGTCACATTTGTAATATCGTCAATGTCCAACATGTCTCGCTTCACGCTCTTCATTAAATCTTTTAACAAGGTTCTCGATGAAAGAAGTGGACGTACGCTTCCTTAATTGCGTCTTACAGTACATGCTTATCTTATTCCTCTTGTTCCTGATTCAATTCAGCATCGCCTGCGCCTGCCTTGCCGTCAATACGAAGCAGCAGGAGCAACTCGCGGAGCAGGTAACTTCTACTTTAGTTCAGAAGGAACTGCGTATTGTTTACGGGATGGATGAGACTCGATAATTGTGTCTGTGTAGGGCTGGAGACGCGTTGAACTTGACCTGAGGAAAAAGGTTCAGACCACCTTTAACTGTTGCGGATTTAACAGCACCACCGACGAATCGGGTGTACCCTGCGACGATGTCAATGTAAGTCGCGACGAAACCCGCCGTCCGGCCGGTCGAATAATCGGGAGTCTTTTTGCAGAAGATCTGCTGTCCATCCATCGACGTCAATCAAATGTCTTGTCCACCTTGTCCGACATGTATGCATAAACTGCAGTCCACCATTGACTACGCGTTCAAATTGTGCGGCAGTATAGGATTATTCTTTAGCTTTACGGAGGTAAGGTTCCCGAAACTACCGTTGCATTCTTCATGTCCACATAAATAGAAATCGCACAATTTGTACAGGATATAATGTTGATTATTGCACAGAATACGCAAGTTAGTTTGATATTAATATCCAAGAGTTCTCTGTAACTAAAAGTGCACGCCATATCCATATCGCGATCGCCGGTTACAATGAGAGTACCGTCATTTTGCTAATATGCTAACATGTGTGCCCGATTACAGTTTGTTGGTGTATGGTTGACCGTGCGGTACAGGAACCAGAAAGATCCACGAGCTAATCCTAGTGCTTTCCTCTAGTCTAACACCATCGCCATGTCCTCTGTCACTTCATATGATCCTCCTAACAGATGGTGGGTGGCCTCGTATGTTGGTTGTGGTCTTTTGATCTTTTTTTATCCAGCGTTATGTAGCATTATCGATTCAGGAGCTCGATTCTTGAATTCATTCCAAGGAGAGACATACGCGAGAATTCGGCTCACGCAAACAAGTTGCAAGTTGATTGGTTATTCGCGTAGCTTTTAGCCGGCCAACTTGCCACTGTTCTGTAAGAGCAGAATTTTCGCACACGCGAATTTCTCTTGAGTGAGTTCAAGAATCGCGCTCCTCATGTTCATTCGCTAATGTTCATTCATAATTGTTCTGAAAGTAACGTGCGACGCACAGCATGCAGCGATTCGCACGACAGCAATGTCCATAACTTTTTGCATTTTTCCACTCCGTTATTCTTTTCTTTTCTCCGGACCTCATGAATTTAAATATTTTCAGGTGATTGCAGCTTTCTTGGCAAGGCGTTACCGTAATCAATTAGATCCACAGGAAACAGCTGCAAGAGCCATATTTCCGCAGAATAATTATTTATACTGATTCGGCGATACATTCGAGAAAAATCAATAATCTCTTCTTTTATACGTATTTTGACGACACTTTTGTCGAAGAGGACAAGGGTCTGAAGTTAATTTTACTTTCGATTGCCAGGAATATATTGTCGCGCAACGTGTTTTCCAAGGGCTATGATTTAATCGTGTTCTCTTTTCTCTGTAATTCTTTTACTTATACACGTATAACGTGTTCAGTAGAGACGGAAGTTAATGTATTTTCCAACTGGGCAATCGTAGGTTTTAGAATGAGTTAGACGACGAACTGAAATGTGTGCTCTAGTCATACGCTCTGAACACTCATAACAAGCCTCAATGCGCCTTGTAGTCTAGTGACAGAAAACATCACAATGTAAGTATAAATTTCTATTAAATTTTGTTGCATTTTCTCCAAAAATCCGACAATGTTGAACGTTGGCGATGAAGAAATTCAGTGCATCGTATCGTTTGGTTTCGCAATTTAAATGAACCGCAACACTCGAACCATTCTAAGAAACTAAGGAACGAGAAAAAGAATGGTGCGAGGTAATGTGCAGATTAATTTTGTTAAATATTTTTTCATGAGAGAATGTAGAACTTTATTATGGTTGAAGCACAGATACCCATAATCTTGTCGATCATACTTTTCTCCCCTACATGAATGAATCATGTTAGATATATATATACATAATTGCATTCTATACATATATTACGATATCTAGAAATTTATATCTTCCCGAGTAAACATTCTGTCATATCATTTTTGAGTACTTTTAGATAAACTATAATAGTTTTACGTCTGCGAAGAGATTGTTTTTATATTTTTAAGTATTCTACAGCGTATGATGTACAACTTGTGTTATATTAAGGAACCGTAATCAAAATCGGAAGAAATTGTAATACTCTTACAAGTCATATCTAATTTGGATGAAACTTGGCTTACTTCTGGCAGCTCTCGTATGCTTACGGTCACTGCAAGTATTATCCAACGTGTTAAGAAATTACACTTCAACTGTATAACTATCGAATTGTTTATCGTACGGGGCAATTCTCTGTAATCAACGGTAATGTAAGGTCTATCAGCATTTCAAGTTTCATCCTCTAAAAATATCCAATATGAGTGCTTTGCTTGAAATTAAATTCTACGCTAATTGTGCGCTCTAAGGAAATTTACGCATAATAAAAAATGTCCTAAACAGCCTGGTGGGAAGTTCCTCAAGAACTTTAAATAATCGTCCCGTTTTCCTGCGTAATGCCGGCTTTTTAATGGACCCCCGCGGGCTTTTACGATCTTAAAAGAGGGAGGGATTATTCAAATTATGCTTTTGAATAACATTGGCCGTCACGGACTCATAGCGGAGGTTGCATTTTACTCGCGAGGGAAGACTGTTTATTACGTAAACGACGTCTCGCGGGGTAACATCCTTCCAGGTTCTTTTCGGACGATCTGCGATAGTGTAAGGAAAACTACGAGAGACACGTGTTGTGAATTTAATGTGCATGGAAGTAATTATTATTATTACGCGATGTACGTGCATCGTGCTATTCTACATATTGGAGACCCTAGCGTATTTTCTATCCGCGTCCCATCGCGCGAGACGTAAATGGGACGAATCTATCCGTAGCCACCGTCTTCGTGAGTCTCCCTGCCCGGAAAAAAAAAACAGCTGTCGAGATACCAGTTGCATCTTCGCTGTTCAATAATGAATCGAACCCACCGTGCTGTCGCGTTCAAATTTTACGAATACATTTCAACGAGAACCGAACGCAACTCGTGGAATTCGTTATTGAACGACAAGACCGTAGTTTGGCGTCGCACATTTGTGCATTTTTTTCTTTTGCTATATTCGGAAAACGTCGCTTTTACTCGTACGCTTTGATGAATTACCCAATGCCGTTCTAACGGGGTCGCGGGCGCAGCCACGTCTCACGATTAGGTAGAAGGTACATTCCAATTTTTATGCTCTTTCCTCCGGCTTTCAGTAGAAAACACGCGCGTACGTCTTGCGTGCGCGCGGAATAGAGGGCTCGTGAATTATACACGGTGTAGCGTAACGTCCTACGTACGTATTTTTACCTAAACGCAAGAGACACGTAATTTCGTAACCGATCTACTCGGAATTAGGCTTAAACTACTGTACGTTCCGAGAGCCGAGGACGATCGGGAGATGCGCACGGGAGTGATTCGCACGCACGTTTGCGTAACTGCGAGACGGGATGACGTAGAGTAGACGACGACAGGCTCGATTGCACTGTCCGTGAGATTATGCGCGCGGGTGTATGTGGGTGTTCGACAATCCTAGGTGACGGAAAGCATATATATCGTACACGTTATGTAGAAACTCGTACTCGAAATACCCCCCCCCCCCCTCACACCGAGTGTCCTGATTCTGCAGGCCCGTTCTTTGTAACCGCGTCACGTCACACTTTTCCGAAGTTAAAATAAAAGAAAGTAAAAAAAAATATATATACACATAATCGCGCGTTCGGTTGGCGAAATATAGGGTTTGTTTTCTGTTCCTGCACTGGTGAACTAGTGCAGTAAGCTAGAATGAGAAAAAATATGCTTGTCTTACTCCAATTTATTGCACTAGTTCACTAGTGTAGGAACAGAAAACAAGCCTATGGAGAGCGCGGAGAACTCGACTACAGGAAGCGACCGTCGTGTGTTCTCCTCTCCAGAGAATTCGAGGTATCGCCCGATTCCAAGATCCGGAACGAATCGGATCTCGGGAGATGCGATTTGATTCCGGTACTCGCGCATTCCAGCGGGG